>NW_028261381.1:117627782-117700282 GCF_051295495.1 Thamnophis sirtalis | reverse complement strand
AAGAGTGGGGCACCCAGGGCAGAGAGCACAGGGCACCTTCCAACCATAAACTCCAGCACCTTTCAACTTGACAGAAAGAGGGAGTTGCAGGTACATGTGTTTAATATTAGTCCTGAAATAACTTCTTCTCCAATCAGGTACCATAACTAAAGCAGCACTGCTTCATCTGAACATCAGGCAAACCCATTATTTAGGAAGGGAAGTCTGGATTTAATTTTGTGGATAATTCAAAAATAAATGCTTGCATATTTCCCCATTAAGTTAATGCACAACAACCCACATCAGTTAATCTTGGTTCAAGTTAACCCTGAGACAATGGTTCTTCACTTCAAAAAATTAATTGAGTAGGTTCCTCAATGTCATTATTTGCAAGGTACGTTTATTTTATTTTCTATTGTTTTGTGTATTTTCTTCACCTTTTACAGCACTTTAATAGTGATGTTTCAACAGATTTTTCTCCTCAAGACAAGGAACACAGGCCCCAGTACTGCCAGTTTATTTTGACACTTATAAAAATACATTCTATAAGTAAGTTAAAAACTAAATAACTAAAGAAATAACAATTTCCTGGTTTTTCATCCCATATCCATATGTACATTTTTTGATTTAAGATGCACTCTTTCAGTGGTTTGTGGGATAGGCTTACCAGATCTGGACTGCAAAACTCAGGATGACCACCAGATGTCACCTCTAGAGTTTGCAGCCCTGTTCTGACAGTTACATCTTGTATGCCACAAAAGCATACAAGATGGAGGATATGCAGTATGCCTAATATACTGCATTTTCCAATATCACCATTTTATAAATACAAAAGTGTGAGAGAGTTTTAACCTGTACGCCTGGTACAGAAAACACCAGGCTAGAAGCTTGGAGACTGAGTTCAAGTCTCACCTTAGATGCAAAGACAAAAGAACAACATTGGGCCAGCTACTCTCTCTCAGCTCTACCCTGTTTCCCCGAAAATAGGACAGGTTCTTATTTCCTTTTGACTCCCAAAATAAGCACTTGGCCTTATTTTCTGGGAGGTCTTATTATTTTTGAGGTGCAGGAGGCAGCGAACCTGGTCACCTCATGGCTGCTGCTGTGTTGCAACATTTTCAGGGAGGGCTTATTTTCAGGAAACAGGGTAAGAAAAGATAATGATAAACTACTTCTAAACACCTTGCCAAGAAAGTTGCAGGGACTAGTCAACACTGATTCAAAAGAACCAAAAAAATAAAGCATCTCTAGCATTGGACAAGGTAAAAAGATGATGATGAATCTAAACCCCAAAATATTTTTTTAAAAAACAACACTAAACGTACCGTAATTAATATGATTATACCACATAGTTCCTTCCTGCTATGTTACATTAGCAGTTATAATTATGTGATATCTTAGAAAAAGTTGCACCCCAGATTTTAGGATTGTTTCATACAGCCCTGAATCCTCTGGCACTAAAATCCTACCCTTCAAGATACTGCAAATCAGCTGACTGAGGCATTCACCTCACTCTGTGTAATGGAAGGACTAGCGTTAGTATTTTAAGCTTCATCCAGTATTAGAAATGCAAATAAGCATGAACTTTAGGGTCTGTGTAACCCACTTGTGAATACTAAACATGTCCATTGTCTAATAGGACTTCTGTAAGAAGTAGTGCATACCACACACAAGTTTACAGAAATGTTCAACAAGCTTTAAATAAGGCCAGCATTTAATACAGATAAACTCATTTATCAAATCAGTTTGCTTGAACATGGACTGCAAATAACACTTCCACCATTTCAAATCCACTTTCCTGCAATATGTGTAGCATATATTAAATATTAATACAAATATATTCTCCCATAAATACAATCATTTATTATATACCAAAATATATTCATATACAATATTAAAGGGCCTTCATTGGCACCTCTCTCAAGGTTTCCAAGTGAAGCAGGTCTGCTTCAATTCCAAACTTTCTGCAGCCAGACTTGAAGAGGGCTTCTATCTTGCTTGAATGAAAACAGAACTATTAGGTAATTATGAGCATTGATAAAGCAAGGATTTATCTAACTGCATGTCTGCCCTATTGTCAGAATGGGTCAGCAAACATTTCTAGGGGGATGCTGCCCTCTATTAATCCCACTCTCATCATCAAAGGGACCTCAGGACACTTTTTTCTGCTCCACTTCTGAAGTATACTTTTTCATGCTATATCACCTTGAGTACTCCTGTCCATTTGGGATAAAGCACTTCAATTCCTTACAAGCTAACACCTGGAATTCATTAGCTACTTCGCTGAGGCAGGGATGCTCTTCAAATTAGTCAGTGCTTACTATAGTCTCCAACATCTTCCAGATCTACCTTTAAAATTGCTGTAATAGTACAATGGCTTTTATATTTGTTTTCTAAGAGGAGGTTGCTAGTTTTGAAATCCAGCCTTTTTATGTTATTGTTCCCCAAGCTTCCTATTTGTTTTCTCTCTTTTTTCTTTTAAATATCTAGTGGGGCATGTTTTCATCAATTTTCTATTTAACTGAAGTAAAAGGGTTTCACATCACTCTCAAATAACTCCTAGATTGTTTGGGCTCTTTAGGGATTTAGGGTGATAATTTTCTATCTTGAATTATTAAAAAGATTTTGAAATGATACACTGCTGGACTTACTTTAAAAAAAAAAAAGCATAGGTAACAATATAAACTCAGGGAAGAAAAAAAATGCCAATTGCACATATTTCTGCTTGGCTGTAAACCAAAACACTTACATTTTCTACGCAAGGATTTTAACCATTATGCTGTTTTAGCACTGTTGGTATACAGTTGCCCTAAAATATAAGAGAAAGGAAAAGGGCAGTAATATTTTTTGTTGTTGTATATTTTGGTATTTCATCTTTGTATATATATAAATTCTATTTAACTTTTGATGTATATATATATCTACATACTATATATGTAGATATACACACATGTGTGTAAAAGAATCTGTCTATCTCTACCCATGGAAAGGAAAATGAGGGCAATTGCTTTCCTGAAATAGAAATGGAAGGATGTAGTAGCCTACTGTCTGGACTGAATACCTTGGAAGTTGTTGCCAAAGTGTCTCAGTCAGGACATGATTTTCTTATGATTGTTTATAGACAAGCAGGAAGGAGTACAGGACAGGAGCAGCTTTAAATCTGGGTATGCCTTAAGATTTCCAATCACAATTAAGAGTTATACCCTTATTCAAGTTTATGGAAGCAGAATTCCCCTTCAGCCTTGTTGTTCAATCTAGAAGGAATATGAACAGAAAAACTCTGTCAGGGCAGTGCACACAACTCCACCTCTTGGTCGAAGAAGATTCTCACTCATCAGGTAGCCTTGTCTGGAAGTTGAGTCATGGCAACTGGACTTCTTTCTTTTTGGTTCAAAACATTTTGCTGCTTACTTAAGACTGAAGAAGCTACTCGGACAAGCAGTGAAGTCCAGTTGCCATGACTCAACTTCCAGACAACTCTACATCTTCTATGTGTTTGTGTATGCCAGCTGGGACATGATATGGAAAAGGCAAGCATCTTCTACCTCAATTGTGTGTGTGTGGGTGGGGGGTTATTTATAATTAGTCAAAGGCAATTTTTGTTGAATAAAGTCTGCTTTTATGGTTCATTTTTATAGAGAGTGATTTCTGCCAATCTAGCTAAACAAAATATTCTGACTTGCATATTTCTATATTCCTTCAAAACAAAAACCTTTGCTAGTATTTTCCTTAGCTCCTTTCCAATAAGTTGCCACACTGACCAAACTGAAATTGACCTGAGCTTCTGCATCCAGCATGTCTTTTATCAGCTGAACCTAATGCCAAAAGAGATTAGCAGAAAAGCCCGATAAGACTGTTTTCTTTTCAATGAGCTTTTAATGATGTATGCAGATGGCAAGGTTTACAGAACTAAGGAAGCACATACTGTACTGGGATTGGTAACACACAACAGATTCTCCTCTACAGCCTTGCAAACATTTGCCTCTTCAACTTTCATTCTTAAGCCAGTTCATAAGGTAAATTAAATTGTTTTCCCCCCCAGTTTTTATTTCATTTCCAACCACTTTTTATTATTTACATCTGGGGGTCCTCTTGTTTATGTCCCCTTCCACTTCCTTGCAGCTCTCTCTTACTCACAGAACTGCAATGCATTATGGTTCTTCATTCTCAGTAGGAGAACACTACTCTGCCTTCAAACAAATAATTAAGAGGAAGGTTAAAGGAGGTCATACAGAGGTCATATCTTTAGAAACTGGTCAGAGTGTATACATTAATTTAAAAAGAAGGCAACCTCCCAAGTTTCTTTCTCCCCCCACACACCCTTTTTAAAAAAAGGACATTTACACAATACAGAACACTCGGGCAATTCATAATCCTTTCACCAAAGAGATACAGGACAGGCTTTTATGAACATTTACAATTAATAAACCTATTCTCACTTTAATAGTAACCAATATAACAGGTCATGGTGAAATGAAAATTGAAGGAAAGTTTCTGAATCTAGTTAAAGCATGTTTACCTAACACGCATACGATCTGTATATACTAGAATGTATCAAGTGATTTGTCTATAAGCTTAGAAATCTAGCACAAAATGTATCTGTGTGTGAGCTCTTAATTGATTCCACAGATATTTTGTGAGGAAACAGTAGAAGCCCTAGGTCAGTGGTTCTTAAATTTGGACAAACCATTCTCCACCCCTGACTGAGGAGCAGGGTGAAAGTCATCTGAAAGGGAGAGTACACAATTTTATGGAAAATGATCCCATGGTAGGCCATACTGGGGATATTTCTTTTTAAACATAAGCTTTTATGTATCAACCAAAAAATGGTGAAGAGTATGAAACCATGAAGTGTCAAGGAACATGTACAAAACATGGATCATAATAGTTATTTCTTCTGTTCCAGCTGGTTATACTATGTTAAAGGTCTTTTTGAATGACAGTGTTAGAAGGTAGCCCTGTGGTTCAGATCCTAAAGCAGATAGCAATGAATTAATCCCAAGTTTCTGAATTCTTTAAGAAACATTATCCTTCATGAATGCAACTGGGTGATCAACAAGCCAGTTAAGACAAAGAAAACTGATACTTCAATGAAATTTATAAAGGTGCCAAAACCTGGTACCAACTAAACATGAGGGTTAACTTATATGTTTAAGATATATTAGCCTTAGGGTATTATAGCATGGTAAAAAAATATGTCAGTCATTTGTGTGCCCATCACATCTTTCAAAGAAATGAATTAAATTGTTAGATTATAGGATCTGATAATTCTGCAATTATACACACATGCACATATATGCTGAAGTCCTGATCAAATAAATCTATCTGATAATCCTTCTTTGCTTTCCTTATAACTCCTTTCTTTATTTTAAATTTCAGAAGGGATTATGAAGAAAATACTAAAAATACTTGTTTTGACACATAGAACCTGCAATTTGTTAAATGGGTTTCTTCACATTTAACGCAGATCTTCATATAAATGAACTAACAAACCTAAATGTAACTTGCAATGTAATAATAAGCAATGACTCAACATATACAATCCACATAGAATATACTGCATGGTGTGGTCTTTGAAATGATAGATATTTTCATTTACATCATAACCTTCCCATGAAATTATTGCAATTGTGCCAATTTTTAAGAAAATTTGTAGTAAAGACAGAATTCAGCATGATACTACCGTGTTTCCCCGAAAATACGACAGGGTCTTATTTTCTTTTTACCTACAAAATATGGCTTGGCCTTTATTATGGGGGAGGGTTTATTGTTTTGGGGTTGCCGGGCGGCTGCTCTCTTGCGAGTGTGCTCCCAAAGAGTCGGGCGCAGCCTCATGGGCGAATGGCTGTGTTGCGCTGTTGCAGAAGCGCAACACAACAGCCATGAAGCGACCATGCTCATGAGCAGCCACCCGGCAAACCCCCATTGCAGCCAGGCATAGCGTCATTCACTGACTAGGGGTATCGCCAAGCCGCGTAAGCACCTGTTCGCCACTGCTCGGCTCCTGCAGCTTAGCGATACCCCTAGGTCAGTGAATGGTGCTGTGCCCGGCTGAAAAGGGGGTTTGCCAGGTGGCTGCTCGTGAATGTGGTCGCTTCATGGCTGTTGTGTTGCGCTGCTGCAATGTGACAGCACCACACAGCCATTCGCCCATGAGGCTGTGCCCACTTCTTTGGGAACCCGCTCGCAAGAGAGCAGCCGCCCGGCAACCCCCCTCTTCAGCTGGGCACAGCTCTGTTCACCAACCTAGCGGTATCCCGAAGGCACCAAGCAATGCGATCACCTTTGCCTTCCCCCAGGTTCCTGCGGCTTGACACTTTCAGGATACTGCTAGGTTGGTGAGTGGTGCTCTGCCTGGCTGAAGGTGGGGGGTTGTCCAGGGGGTTTATATGCGGGGGGGGGGTGCTTATATTTTTGCCCACCAGAAAAATGTGGCATGGCTGTATTATGAGGACATGTCGTATTTTCGGGAAAACATGGTACATAGATGACTAGATGATCTAAAGAATATCACATTGTGATTCCCTACCTTTCTGCAGTGATGAAAAAAACCTGAAGCTAAATTTAAGGTAATGTTTGAGAATATGAATCTATTTCCTTCAATCACTGTATCTATCCATATTTTTCAGATTTCTGTAGTCAATTAAGAACAAAACAAAGAGTATCTAAAATGCTAAATTCTTAGTTCATTTATTCTTCTAGAACAAAGCCTTATTGCAGTTCCAGAGATTTCAAAAAGTTCATGTAAAATTGTAAGTTTTAATGAGAAAGAAGGGAAAATTAATTTACATGATTAAAGAGCAGAATATTCACTATACTACAAATCATTAATGGTTCCTCATAAAACTGGACAGAGATATCTAGATGCTACTAAGCTTGGTCCTTTAAAATAATAATTTATTATTTGGATAAAGAAATAAAAGAATACTTATCAAATATTCAGATAATAAAAACTGGATGGTATAGCTAATACTCAGAAGTAAAGAAATATAATTAAATTGATCTTAACAGAGCAGAGAAATGATCCCAAATGATCCCAAAGAAATTTAATAGATCCAAGAAACAAAAATAGAAAAGCATTGTATATGACAGTGGATACCTGATTTGGCAATGATACTTGTGAAAAAGCCCTGAAGTAATAGTGGATTGCAAACTGAATGTGAATCAAGTCCATTATAAGTTTCTTTTAAAAGCAAATTAAAGTACTAGGCTCCATCAACCAAAGTGTAATTTCTAAATCATGAGAAATAATCATTCTTCTTTATTCAGCTTTAGTCAGACTCCCTCTCAGAGGATGTAATCCTTTAAGAATGATTCACAGAAATTAAAAAGGTTCTGAAAAAGCATTGAGGATGACTAGATTACTACAAACTAAAGAGACACTGAAGGATAATAGTATGTTTATTCTTGCAATGCTATAATTCAGAGCAGTCTTCCAACAAAATATAAAGTATTTAACATAGAACAACATTTATTTTCTTTTGTTTCAGAAGGCAAGGAGGTACAGATAGTCCTTGGCTTACAACCATTTATTTAAGGAAACAATTGAAGTTACAATGGCACTGAAAAGAAGTGATGTACAGCAGATGCTCACACTTACAATCCTTACAGCATCTGCGTGATCATGTGATAAAAAAATTGGGGTGCTTAGTAACTAGCAATGGTTGCAGTGCCCAGGGCACGTGATCACTATTTACAATACAATAGCAGAGTTGGAAGGGACCTTGGAGGTCTTCTAGTCCAACCCCCTGCCTAGGCAGGAAACTCTATACCGTTTCAGACAAATGGCTATCCAACATCTCCTTAAAGACTTCCAGTGTTGGGACATTCACAACTTCTGGAGGCAAGCTGTTCCACTGATTAATTTTTCTAACTGTCAGGAAATTTCTCCTCAGTTCTAACTTGCTTCTCTCCTTGATTAGTTTCCACCCATTGCTTCTTGTTCTACCCTCAGGTGCCTTGGAAAATAGTTTGATTCCCTCTTCTTTGTGGCAGCCCCTGAGATATTGGAACACTGCTATCATGTCTCCCCTAGTCCTTCTTTCTATTAAACTAGACATACCCAGTTCCTGCAACCGTTCTTCATATGTTTTAGTCTCCAGTCCCCTAATCATCTTTGTTGCTCTTCCCTGCACTCTTTCCAGAGTCTCCACATCTTTTCTACATCGTGGCGACCAAAACTGAATGCAGTATTTCAAGTGTGGCCTTACCAAGGCATTATAAAGTGGTATTAACACTTCATGTGATCTTGATTCTATCCCTCTGTTTATGCAGCCTAGAACTGTGTTGGCTTTTTTGGCAGCTGCTGCACACTGCTGGCTCATATTTAAATGCGACCTTCCAGTTGGCTTCTGGCAGACGAAGTGAATGGCAGAAGTTGGGTTTACTTAACAACTAGCAAACATTCTGTTTATTGCCTAATATGTCTCAAATCTTATAAAATATTTATTTAAAATCTGTTAACATTATTTTTTATTTCATCCTATCCATTTCACCAGGTTTAAACTAACTTTGATGTTTTGGGCAACATCATTTTGAGCAGTATATGATGAAAACAAAATATATTTTAAATTGTCTTTGATGTCTTGGGCAACCAATTCTGAAACATATTTCTACTATGTTTAAAAGTGGCTTGTCATTTAAATACACTAGAGACCAAAAAGATATTGAATAAAGAATAGTAGATAAAACAGTTCCTGAAACGTTAGAGGTTCTTAATAATGATTACTCGTAGATCAAAGTATATTTTCTATTTATGAATAGACAATGTTACAAGAGGTGAATTGATTTAGATTTACTAAGAACAGCTTAGGCTCAACTCTGATCTGACAGAAAAAGGAACTTTCTGACATGCATCTTTCTTTCTTATAATAATATAACCACCAAAATTCAGCACTGTTAAATTAGTCTGTTTTTCTTTTTAATTATATGACTGCTCTGTGGAACTAATATAGTGGCATCTGTATCTTTTGTTACCTTCAGATGATACTGATTATTCTTAGCATTCTGCTGATAATTCTAGGCTGTTGTATATTCTTGTTTTCAGAGGGAACTAGAAGAAAATCTCTTAATTTATATTGAAAAATCTGTACTCATCCTATTTTAAATTGTGAACTTTGTGGCATCACTTTGGCTTGAATCCTTAAAATTTTTGGGCAGTTAGTCTGACTCTTTCATCTAATGAGAGTGGATAAAGAGACAAGGCTGTATCATAGTGCAAGATTTGTGTTTGTGTGTATATCTTTCAGCTCACTAAATATCTCAGCTAGGAATTTCTCACATTACAAAGAATCTATAGTATAGTTCATAAGAAGAAGATAATGATCTCCTTCAGACTGTAGCCTTTTTTAGGAGTGATGATTATTAGATTCTACAATTCCATCTCAACATCTGCAGATTTTAGACTATGATCTATTTCAGAACTTGCGATAGGTTGTATTTAGTAAATAGTCATTTGTGTTAGTAAGTCCTATAGTTGATGTATTTCTGGATAATTCTAAAAGTGGTCTATTAGCAAACAAACAACAAAGTTTATCGTGTAATGTGAACAAGTCACTGCCTGCTTGTTTCCATGCAGTCAAGAATAAACTTCTCATCTTTGAAGGTTTTCACTGGGAAGCAGAAAAATGTTTGACAACCCATAGACTGAGCAATCTATTTGATATTGGAGGTAAGACAGTTGGTGTTGGTCATGGTAAGACAGTTCAGAAGGTCTCTGTGGCATGTCTCTTGGATTTCTCAATCCCTATGCGGCCTTCATGTAAATGAACTAAAATTATGTGATGTAATTCATAAAGCATTATGAAGCATTGATCTTGGAGAAACAAATATTTACATTCTGAAATTTCAGACAAAGGAAACTGAAAGCATATAGATACGGTAGTAGTATATGTTCAGATGTATACGGTTATTTAATGAGTCTTCTCAAGAAATTCATCTGCTTTAATGGCCTCCAATTTGTTGTCACATGCAATAGCTCAATGGATGGCTGTATGAATTTCAGGATCATAGATGTTTCTGATATGCACTATGGATCTGTGAGGTGTGTTCAAGATAAAGTACCAATATTGTGAATGAATGGTCTCAAAAGTGCTTTAATGAAAAATTCACCTGATTAAGTAAACAGTCTTGCATTCTCTTATATTTTAATTCTGAAAACAACTCTGTAATTCATGAAAGATTCAATATATCAGTCATAAGACTTATTTTCTAGTTTCAGACCTATTACAAATTTAACTGTCCCACTTTTGTTTTGTAGGCCTGATATGATGATAAATCTTTCATACTTCTTTTTTGGAACACATAATAGACCTTATTTTATTTTTGCAATACAGATTTAGTTATTTTTTGTTCATCAGGAATACATGTATTCTGCACACCAAAGGCATCTCCTCTGGCCATTTCAGGAAGAGTGCTATTTTATGTACATCCTCTCCTTCATGGTAGTCAATTACTCATGAGTACAATAGAAATTGTTGTTGAAAGCATCGCCACTGGCCTTCCACGTTGCCAGTAAGCTTTAATTTTTATAGAGGATGCATTTTTTGAGGTAGTCACTATTCAGCTAACAAAAAAAGCACTCCTCTCTAATTGGTCCGCAGATGGTTTGACTGTTCAATAATACATTTTTTCTCTTTTAACATTTTTTTTGCCAAATGTTATCTCTAGCACATCACTATTATTGCATAGGAGTCGAGTTTTACTTCTATCAATATGTATTGTTATTTATGAGTAGGCAGTGGTGAAACTGATTATATTTATTACCTTGGATTCATGTCTACCTGCAACAACAAAAAACAACTTTAACAATGCCATTACTATGCCATAATATGAGCAAGTTCAACTTTGGTAACTATCAAGTGTCTCCAACAGTGATATATGTGTGTGTGTGTGTGTGTGTGTGTGTGTGTGTGTGTGTGTGTGTGTGCTGATAAATAAATAAAGGGAGACTAGTATAGATCTATTTCAAGCTATTTAGCTCTCATCAGCTAGCCATACCCTTACTGGGATTCGAATCTGTGGTGTATTACATCTTAGGCAGACGAATCCAGTAAGGGTATGGCTAGCTGATGAGAGCTAAATAGCTTGAAATAGATCTATAGTAGTCTTTATTTATTTATCAGCACAAATACAACACACACACACACACACACGCACATATGTGTGTGTGTGTGTGTGTGTATGTATGTATGTTTTGGATCTTTCTCTCTCTCCCTCCCTCGCTCCTTCCCTGTGTGTGTGTGTGTGTGTGTGTGTCTGTCTGTGTGTGTGTGAGTGAGAGAGAGAGAGATTACCACAAAACTATAACATTTATTGTAGTTTTGTGATAACCTCGCTCCCTCCCTCTCATACACACACACACACAGCAAGATACTGTTTTGCATTTAGTAGTTTGAAAAAAAGTAGCAACAATTAAAAAAACCACCTACCAAAATCCTGTACATATATCTCAAGAAAACAAACTGTAATTTTTTTCATATAACAAACTCAGATCAGTGAATGGAAAAACTGATCTTGTTAAATGCAGAAAAAATGAAATTGGAAAGCCAGTGTTTTTCAGCTGAACTTCAGATCGCATCATTAATATTTGAATATTTGCATGTTTGTCATATTTGACAGCATTCCAAGTAACATAGATATTTGAAAGGCATATCCAGTAATGACCATTTACGGAGGTTTAAAATGTAATTTAAGGTAAACTATTTAAACTTGCACATTTGAATTTAAATAAGCAACAAGAAACTGTATTTATATTAAAGTTTCATATGCCTTTCCCACCATAGCTTGTATCAGTACTTCATATAACATCAGATCAAAAAGTTGCTAGTGACCTTTACCAATATATGTATATATATACTAGGAAGCCATGAGATGGAGCCAAACCATAGTATTCTGATTGCAGTAATCACTGGAGGCAGACAAAGCTACTCCTGGTGTGCAGTGCAATCCAGGGCATATTAGAACTAAATCCACCATTCAATAGTATTTAATTCCAAGAAATTGGTATAGCAGTCGGACTTTTCAGAACTTTTGGGAGTACAATATATGTGTTGTTCAAATCAATATTTTGTGAAACAAAATTAATTCTAATGTCTGTATGTCTATTATCTATCTATCTATCTATCTATCTATCTATCTATCTATCTATCTATCTATCTATCTATCTATCTATCTATCTATCTATCTATCTATCTATCTATCATCTATCATCACTATGGCTTATTTTATTTGTCTTAAAATATAATCCTGCACAAAAAATATCACTGTATCCAATACTTTTACTCCCAGAAAAATAAGCTTAGGACTGTAGCCTTAGATAGTTATAACCTGAATTGTATCCATTTTAAAATATAATGGATATGATTATAATTTACTGTGAATCCCAATAGACTAGATAAGCAGAAATAGGTAATAAGTAAACATGTAAGTATCCAAATATAAATTGTAATATAGAACTGCTGCTACAGAAAAATAATAACAGACACTGATTTGTATTACTAGCTTTCAAAGTTTTGAACCCATACATTTTTAAATTTAAAGTTTCCCTAACATTTACTATTCTGTGAATGTAATTGCATCTGTTGTCATGGGACAAAACATTTCAGTAGGTTATGATTTTCAGTGTAATGTCTCTTGCATTTCTCTAATGCCAGAAGATTATTCATATCTAGTTATTTGATATACTGTAAGAGATCGTTTATAGATATGTGAGAGGAACACAGGAAATAAACAGACTTCATTAGCTGTTCCTTTTCTTAAACATAAAATGCTAAGCCAATAGATAGGTGTAGTATATTGCCTCATCCCAAACCTGTTTTATTGCAGAAACCAAATTACTTTGAAAATTTTATTGCTAATATTAAAATTTCAGGTCTGTATGTATATAGTTTATTCAGCCACTAAATACAGCTTCTAAAAATCTTGACGTTAAGTAACTGCTATATGCATAATGCAGACTGTTAGTTTTGTTTGTTAATTTATGATTTTTTTAAGCATTTAGGCTACACATCAATGACATTTTGCTGGTCACTGACTGAGATAAAGCTTCTCTCTTTCTAAGCACAGTTTTTGGAAATCAGCCTCATTGAATTTGATTAGACTTCAGCAGTTCATCAAAAATATATACTGAAATAAACTTTATCAGCTACTGTCAGCTATGCTTACTTTCCACCCAATCACATTAGGATTCTGACTGTTTTATATGAACAAATAGAAATGACTATTCATTTGCACAGCTGTCAGTTTGCTTTCTGATTATGATGGCATTATTTGATGAGGTTACACATTGATAGTAACTATGTTTAAAACTAGCTTTCTCAAATGCAGAAGGATGTTTGGAAATAATCTGTTAAATATATTTGGACCAATTGAAGTGTCCATGTCCTATACTATGGCTATCTCTGATTAGTCTGTCATCTACTCTGAAGAAGATGTAGCCTGATTCTTCTGTGTTGTGTAGCAGACCAGCTGTTAGCTGTCTGTCAAGCACCTAAAGTGGACAAGTAGTCCAGGAGCAAAAATGTCACTCCTTTGATCTGGCAAGGAGCAGCTGCTGATTTATAGAGGAGGACTTTGTTCTTCCGTTCTATTTTACTTTCTTTCCTAAGGCAGAACCACAAAATCCAGTAGAAAAAAATGTGCCCTTCTCTGCAACATCAACAAGCTCTGACAACTGCAACAGGGTTTTTCTTGGCCCTAACAAAGCTCTTAGGCATCTCCTTTGACACTCACCTTTCCCACCCACCCCCTTCCTTTTGCAATGTGATAGTTATTGTTTAATTCAGCTTCTGTAAATGGAATGGACTGTGGCCAGCAAGCCTGGGGCATAAACACACCTGTATGAAAGAAGCCTTATTGTAGCAACCAAACTCCACGTAACACTACTGGCTCTTGAGTTCAGAAACTATGCTCCATTTTCCTAACAGGATTTTTTTTTTAATCCACTGTCCTATTTTCACCATGCTTGTATATTTTCTCACAGCTATTAAAATCTTCAAATCCCAAAGCAAAAGGATTAAGACAGACAAAACACACACACCCTCACAAGCTGTCTGTCAGCTCTATGGACTTTAGGAAATTTGTTATGAACATTCCTGAGATTTTAAAATTCATAGTCAACGTAAATAATGCAACTGCCAATATAGTAAATGTACCTAAACTAGTGCAAACACCTTATGGATCAATGGTGTCAATTTTTCAGCCACACGTTTGCCATACTGATAGGGAACAACACTGTACTGATTTATTAAGGATTATATATAAGGGATTTGGTAAAATAAAAAAATAAAAATAAATCTGATGAGCCAATTTCTTAGGATTATTTTTAAAAAACAGCACCTTTTTAAGGCATCTCTCTCTGTTCTTTCTAGGGCAGTGTTTCTCAACCTTGGCAACTTGAAGATGTCCGGACTTCAACTCCCAGAATTCCTCAGCCAGCAAATGCACAAAAACACTGTTCTAGGGATTGGGCTCAATATCCTTATTAGATTCTCTTGTGCCTTATAATGCCACTGAGAAAAAAAAATCACTGTATATTGTTAAAACCAAGGAAATATTTTTAATGATTAAGAAATGTCAGCTCTTATTATTTATTTTCCTTAAGACTGCATTAACAGCAATGTAAGGCTTAAAAGGAGTGACTGAATGAACAAAGAAAAAGTAGAGTTATAGGAAGTATTGAATTAGTTTATGGATATGATATTGGCTATATCATCCTACATCCTACTATTCATTCCTTTTAAAAAGGCAAAAAAATAATAATACAATCATAGTTTTGGAATAAATGCAAGGATAATTTAGTACAACTTGCAGTGTTCACAAGTATTTAATGTATAACTGAGATAACTGTGTCCTAGCCTTAACAAACTGTCACAGATGATATGAGGAGCTTGTAAGGAGGTTTTACACTTGGAAAGTGCCCTCCTTTGCTTTCTGGAGAAACATTTCTGGGTGTATAATATGAATAGGAAGGGCTTTGGGAAGAGTAAAACTATATCAGTGGTGGGTTGCAGGTGGTACACCCCGGTACAGGCGTACCGGAGCCAGCCCGGAGCACCGGGTACTGTTCCAGTATGGAGCTCCCAAGGGCCCAGCCTCCTACCCGAGCTCTTTACCTGTTCTTTAAAGCTTTTGGCGCTACCGCACATGGCGCATACAGAGCCTGCGCAACCCTCCACCGAGCAGCTGGAGTTTCACGGAGGCTTGCGGAAGGGTTGCTGGCAATTACAATGTATATGTGTGCTGTGCATGTGTGCGCATGGGCTGCGTACATCCATGTGGGCAATTCGGAACCCACCACTGAACTATATGTATATGTTGATGTCACTAGAAGGGATGCAGTTTACATGTTTTGGTCTGTTTTCAGGTGGTTTAGAGAGAACTAAGGAAAGACCTGTAAAGGTAAATTGCTACACTCTCATTTTTAAGATCCATACATCCCCCAAATGTCCTGAAACTGCCCTTTTTGCAGCCTACTAAGGATGGGAAAGGGAACATGAGATCTCCGGGAAACAAACTACTGCCATTTCTCCCTTTAAAAAATAGTCTCAAATTTGGCTGTTTTGCTTTTGGTAGTGAAAAAAAAACTTTTTTTCATAACATAAACACTAACTTAGTTGCAAGTCCTTGATATTTCTCAAGATGGCAATTCAAATCCTGAATTTTCCATCATATCCCATAAGTGCATATCCACCTCTACTGTAGTTTGTATATTTAACGTGAATATATGCTTCAGCAAAGGAAGTAGCATAAAACAAATGAAACAAATAAACCTGCTAGTATCGTAGTCTGGTGCTTCTTGTATACCTCATTTCCTATAAATTATATAAATCAATCCACGTATTCACTTAAGGCCCTGAATTATTTTATTTGTAAAGCTTTTCCTACAACTTTTAAAGACTAAATGTTTCTTTACTGTGCAACATTTTTAAAAAACCAAGAACTATATAGCATGGTGCCCTATATATGTACAAACAGTATGTACAATTAGAAGCTTCCATTTTTATGCATGTGTGGTCTTCTTCTCTTTCCTTTCTCAAATCTATTTTGTCATTTTCTTTGCCTTGTTGTTGCGGTTGGTATTTATTTACTTAAATTTATTATCAGTGCAGTTATTTTTATTTCAGTAGCAGTATAGCAGTGCCATTCTACTCAGTTCCCCAATTCATCATCTATACCTGGAAATATCTTTTCAAGGACAGATTAATCTTTTTTGGAATGCCACTATACATGCAAAATGGTCATTTGTAGCACAAATCTATGAAGCCTAATGTTTTGCTTGTTTAATGCCATTTGTTTGATCAGCTCTCTGATAGAGGAATTTTCATATAGTATTGGAAGAGTGAAAGTTTGAACACATTTCCCGTCAGCTCATCAATGAATGTATAACATTGTTAAAACTAATAGAGACATCTAAATGCATAAATAACAGTGATGAACTGTCTGCAATGCATTTGGATCTGTAGAAGAAAATATACTGGTTGAATGTTAAAATCTGATAAGAAATGCATATGGATAAAATTGTTTGGAAAGGTTTTTGATTAGCTTTTCCTAATCTGATGCTCCCTGGTGTGTCAAACTTCAACTCCACTAATTCCCAAGCAGTAGAGCCATCAATAATACTGGCTGAGCACTTTGAAACTTGAAGTTTGACTCTGCTTGGAGGCATTAAGTTGGGGAAGGCTGTTTTAAATAATTTACCTTAAACGTAGAGGGAATAGAGTGGAAAAAGGGAATTAATGCACAAACACATGTCCACATAGATGGAAAAACATGATAGGATTTTTTAAAATAATCTACAATGTGTTATAAATTTCACAGCACAAAAGTATTTAATATATATACACCTCTATATTTCAACAATTTTCTGTTCTTCATTCAGACAAAATCGGTGTTTACTTATAACAGTTTTAAACATTACTTGGCCCCCAAATTCTCTAGAAGAGGTCAGCATGGGTGAAGGGTTTGGTTTCTATAAGCAATACTGTCATTCCAACTAACAGCAGTGATTCACTCACAGGAGGGAAAAAATGGCTCTATTGTTGGATTTATTGACTCCAGGGAGGGCAGCTACTCTATTATTACCATAGAGTGCTCACAACCTGAGCTCTGTGTTGGTCCACCTAAAATTACTATTTGCTGTGAAGAATTGGCAAAGCAATTCTTGAAATGATGGGGTGAAAGGAAGAGAAGCTCTGTCAGAAGCTTTTCTTTTTTTCTAAGCAGGAGTGAGTGGTATATGATTCTTTTTGAGTCTGACCCACTCATTACTTTTTTGTTCAGTTGCCTTTATTAACATATTAACTGACTAGATAGCCTATAGAAAAAAAAGGGACATTTCATTAGGTAATTTTCACAACTGCCTCTTATTAAGAAGAAAGCAATATTCAACCCAAACATATTCAATCTGGTCAACATAATACATACAGTGTAAAACTACACAATACATATTTAAAAGAGTCTGTACCTACAGGAGAATTTGTGCAGATTGCAGGACATTTTAGGGGACAGTTTTCTATAAATATTAAACTTATTTAAGTAACAAGATACCAATTTTCTTATAATTATTTCATGGTTTAGATATATGCTTTCCTTTGTTGCATGATTATCACACATAAGGATGATATTTGTAAACAGTACCGTTGAACAAAAATAGGAAATTATATAGAAGAAAATCCCCTGTAAAGGATCTTCTTCTATATTATACCTCAAATAATTCAGTATAATGAAAATTAAAATACTTTGAAACTTAGCAACCTGCACAATAAAGAAAAGAATGGATAAGAGTACATAAGAAATATTGCACTGCATTGGTATTTAGAAAGATAAAGAAAAAAAAAACACATCAGAATTTATTTCCTACTGAAATGAGACTCAAAATCAGAGAGCATCCAAGCTATCTGGGATTGTGTCACCCTGCTTATAGATTTAAACAGCAATGATTATTATATGTCTTGCATTTTATGTGTCAGATCTAAATAAAAAGGAATGCAAACTTTATTTTTCTTGTCCAAGTTTGCTTATTGTCTTTGAAATCCCTTCCTCTCAAAAGCTTTAGCTGTCAAGAGGCTGCAAATGAAAAGTCAATACTGGTGCTGTTATGTCATATTACACCCCTTAGGGTATAGAGCTGGGTTTACTCAGTGTTTGGGATTGCTTCCCCCCTCTCTTCTTCAGCTTTAAATTGTGCATTCTACCGGCACACTTTTCTTTCTTATGATCCAGGAAAAGATTTTTCATTACAAAATGTCCAAGAAAGATCACTGCTTTATTCTATTTTTTTTTCTGGCCAATAACATTATCCTGAAATTAGGACCAAGCTATCATATACGATGTTTAATTAAAATACAGTTAACCTATTTATATCATGCGATTTTATTTGTAGAATATAAATATTTTGTCATAAAACCTCTTTCATAAAAGAATATACTAATGAAATATAGAGCTATATTTGATTAAAGGGTAAGGCTGTAACTTTCTTGACCTCTGCTTTCCTTGCAGAGGTAATCTTGAGGGGGGGGGAAGGAAACTTTTTATTACAAATTTAAGAAATCATAAGTTCATTTTTTTGGTTACTTCTGTTCAATTGTGCCTGATTCTCAGAGGCTGCTTGGACAAGTCCATTTTTTTGGCAAGGCTGTTCAGAAGTGTTTGCCATTGCCTTCTTTCTAGGACTGAGAGAACATAACTGTCCCAAAATCGCCCAATTGATTTTGAAACTAAGGCAGGACTAGAGATCACTGTCTTTAGTTCATTCATAAAATGTGTTGTGTTTTGTGTTTTTGTGTCATTTTAGCTAATTAATAGTTCAGCTGACAACATTTGCAAGTGACAGAAGAAAAATGTGGCATGAACATTTCATAGAAAAGAATTTCCTTGTTTTAAAGGGAAGAGGACTAAATTTTCTAGTTTATTTAAAGTGTTTGTATATACTTTAAATGTGCATTTGAATGTTCTCTTATTTCATGACAATATTTTAAAGTAATGAAGGAACAGAATCTCAGTTTTAGAGGATTTACTTTTATTAGGTTATTAGATCAGGGCCGCAAAAATCCTACTCACCATCAGGAGACAGCAAATAATTTTGTACAGCTTTGTTGCCATATAATGGCTACCTGCATTTTTGCAGATTAGGATTGATAGCCCTTGTTTGTATGAAAAAGGTTCCTGGTTAAAGAGAAAGGGAACAAATGTGCAAAATCTGTGGCTGAGATTTTGAACAAACTCAAATTAAAGTAGAACTGAATAAGATTAAGTAAGTATTCTGATCTAGCATTCTGTAGCTTGCTATGTTCCTAATTAAGCAATTAATTTATTGTTTTCCCACAATACTTTTAACATTAGGATAAAATGGCATTTTTAAAAACTGTTTTGAATCATAGTAGTGATTTTAAAGTTTAACCGTTTTAATTATTATTGAAAAATTTAAAAATATTGATATGGTCACACACACATGTAATTTGTCATTATAATTACGAAAAACATCTTTAAAATTCTAAAAGAGAAACCTGAATTTCACAAATATGCACAGCAAAAAAATATACTATTTATTTGTCCAGCAAGAGGCATAGACCATTAAAATAAGAGTGACTATATAAATCCGCAGGCATGTTACCAGAATACAAAACAGGGCAATGTTGTAAATACAGCTAATATATGTGATAGTCATAGATTCTTATATTGAAGGAAACAAGAATAAAAATAAGTCCTGGATTTTTTAGAATTGTCTCTTAAAGATTATATGTAAGTGCTTATTTTATGATTGCCAATAATATCAAGAAGGATCAAAGATAAATATTAGAATTGTTAGTGGCCATGTTAGATATTTCACTGTCTCACCCTTACTTAACATATTGCTATAGAAAAGGACTATCACACACTCAGACAGGAGCATACAAAATTACATAATTTAAAAATAGTAAATGCTTAAGTATGAAAAAACACTACTATAGAAGCTTTGTTCTTCATTCTGATCCCATTACATTTTAATTAAGAAATAATTATAGGAAGATATACAGGCTATAATAATAGATCTTCTTCTAAGATGGAAAAAAAGAACATTAATTCTACAAAATATAGTGAAATCCTCTGGAGAACATTATAAGTGGGAAGCAAGTATTTAGTCTGTTTATGTGCCATGGTAAAATAGGTGACTTGTCCTGCATTTCTAATCAACCTACTTTCTATTAATCAATAGTTGAAATCCTATGATGTATTTTCTTGGGGATAAGCTTGCTCCTGAATAAGTATATTGAGAACTGTTATATAAATTTGTATACAGGTAATCCTCAAGTTACAACGGCAATTGGATAGAAATCTCAACCACTAAGAGATGTGGCATAAAGTGTGATGTCATATTGCTACATCACTAAGTAATGGAATCCTTGAGGTCCCTATTGTTGTCACTAAGTGGAAACTGTGAGTTGTTAAGCAAGCACCTACTCATAACTTTCTGCTCTCTTCCAACAAACAGTTAATGGGGTAGCTGGAAAGAAGTTAGAAGTGAAGGTGAAGGTTTGTTCTCTGAGCTTGTGGGTTGATTTCTGAACATTTCGTTCAGAATGTTAGGTAACATCCTTAGCGGAATTTAGGGGAAGTTGAAGTGATTTACAAGCAGGCTGGCAGGCAGGTAACTGGCTGCTACCAAGTGGGAGAGGTTGTGAGGGTGCATGAGTGGAAGATGTGGTATAAGGGCAGCAAGTCTCAGGAAGGGTGTGATGGGGAGAGGAGAGGAGAAGAGAAGAAAGAGCTTTATTGGCCAAGTGATTAGACGCACAAGAAATTTGTCTCTAGTGTAGAAACTTTCAGTGTACATGCAAAGCAACAGAGTAACAACAACAACAACAACAATACCAATAAGAGGAGGTAGTAGATAAAATAATAAGTATAATAGTAATTCTACAGCGATACAACATGAATAAATGTACATAGACATTAGATAGTACTGGAAGAATTAGTTGTTCAGCAGAATGATAGCATGAAGCAAGAAACTATCCCTGTTTCTAGTTGTTTGGGCGTGCAATGCCCTATAAAGGCAACCTGAGGGGAGGAGTTGAGACAGTTTATTCCAAAATATGAGATGTCTGTAGGTATTTTCTCAGCCCTCCTTCTGACTCGTGCAATATACAGATTTTCTATGGAAGGCTGGCTGATTTGAAATTGTTCTTTTTGCAGTCCTAATGATCTGTTGGACTCTGCGCCTGTCCTGTTTGGTTGCTGTACCAAATCAGACAGTTATATAAACAAGTACAAATGACAGACAAGTACAAATGACAATTCCTCTGTAAAACTGTATCAATAGTTCCAGGGGCAATTTGAACTTTCTCAGCTGATGCAAGAAGAATATTCTTTGTTGTGCTTTTTACAATACGATGAGAATAGAGCTGGCAGAAACCTTGGAGGTCTTCTAGTCCTCCAATAAAATGATTAAATGATGGTTGTAATGCTAAGGGTACATTTCAAGTACCGAGAGATTATAGAAGCCCAAACCTTGAAGATTCTACTGCTATTACTGTGCTGTTGAATATATTAAGAGGTGGTAGAATAGAAGATCTTCTAAAATCCATCTCATCTCTACAATTGTAAGCATTTTCAGTTCCAGATTGTTCTGGCTGAACCACAGGGCTAGTTGTTCAACCTCCTGCCTATATGCAGACTCACCACTATCTCAAATGAGACCAGTGACTATTGTATTATTTGCAAATTTCAGTACTTTAAGTGTTCCCTGAGGTGTAGTCATTGGTATATGGAGAAAAAAGCAATGGAGAGAACACATAGCCCTGAGGGGTACCTTGCTAATTGCCTGGGTATTAAGTGTAATTTTCCCTAGCTTCACCTGTTGCTTCCTATCTGGCCCAAAGCTAATAATCCACCTACAAATATGGACAGGCATGGCTAGCTGAATCTAATAAAGAATCTTCCATAGGTTAGATCTACAATGGAATTATTTTTACAGTCAAGAACATCCACCTCTGTACTTATCAAGTACTGAGCATTAGAACAAGTTCAAAAAATGATAAATGTATGAACTTCAATGGGAACACAACTCATGTTCTGAAATCTATGCCCTAAATTTCTAAAGAACTGCTGAGTTGGGTAGCCTATAAATTTAATTTATAAATAAATCAATTATAAAGACAATTCACAAGACCATCCCAGCCCAACGTATAATATATCCACAACAGTTTCAGCTGCAGTCATCCTAACCATGCTGTACTTTGAGGCCCTGCCTCTCTGCACTGTGCCACCCCAATTGAACTTCATTGTCTTCTTCCTCCTGCTGCTCCCACTGATAAGGTGTGCCTGCCCTGGCTCTTCACTAAGTAGTAGCTGGTCAGGTGAGGTCATCTTCCTCAGGCTTTGTGAGGAAACCATAGTGTGAAACTTTGGGAAGAAAGTTTCATGCAGCCAGCAGCTGCCTCACAAAGGGGCAAACTGAATGTGCTTGATCAGCAGAGGGATGGTAAAGGTCAGCTTGGACATCAGGGGTTGAAGACTGCAGGGCCAAAAAAGACATACATGGAAGGCTCATAATTGAGCAGAGGGAGTTGAAAAGTGCCTGCAGTCAAAAGTGTAGGCAGGCTGCCAAATATCAAAATTTTGATCACAAGAGCATTGGGGCACAGCAACAGCCATATCTTTAGGGACTGTCAATGTACTGTAACTTCAAATGGTCACTGAATGAATGGTTATAAGTTGAGGACTATCTGAAGTCCAAGGGCAACTGTAATCAATTATGATGAAACAAATTCCAAATAAATTACTTCATTTGCACATATTACATTCATGGAAAGAAATTAAGCTGGCATGATAGATACTATCCAAACTTGGATGACAACATTAAATGCCAGTTTTCAATAATTCAGTCTAAGTATTATTCTCTGCATGACTTTTCAGGAAAATTGGAAAGTGAAACAACACAATTATTTATAAAAATAAGCTGAAGCATAATGCCTTTTACATTATTTTTATGTTTTATACTTAACATATTTTATGATATATTCTATACATATGTATTGATACTGTATAGGAAAAGTGTATAACAGCATATGCTCCCAACACACAGTTTTTACAGTTAAGAACATCCACAATTTGGTTACAATGTTTAATTAGGTGATGTTTTAACAACATTTGGCAAATGCAAAGTATAATTCTTTTTGTATATGGATGCCACTAAACATTACTACTTGCTGCACTGACTTCAGAAAAGGTAACTGTAAGAATGGAAGTACTATATAGTATTTAATACACTAGACAGGGAATCAGGAGACAGAATCAGGAGACTGGCTTAGATTTTGGCAGAGACTTCCTATCTGCCTTGGGGCTAGCTACTGAAGGCCAAATTTATACAGACTCTAGGGACTTAGTTATCCAACAGCTTGCTCTCCAAGCAGCTTTTGCAAACCTATTAAAAGAGCTGGTGAAGCAATTTGCATGTGGTGCATTCCAAGTTATCTACAAATTCTCAGTGGCAGAGGCCTTATGAGGAGAAGAATTTAGGAAGATCTTAAAATTGGTTTAAACTATCGAAAGCTAAAATTCTATATACTATCAGGCAAATGAAATTTTTGCTCATTTTAACTATTTTGTACTAATTTCCTAGAAATATAATTATTTTTGTGACTTCATACCACATTTTACAGTTTAGGTTATTTTGCCTTTAATGAATTTTCATTATTATATTCTGAACAATATATCGGTAGTTCTAATTGTTTTCTATGTCATAATCCCTCTTCTTTTTTACTTCCTTACTTTCCTTACACTTTTTCTTAATTCTGTTTCTTCTTTATTCTGGCATGTTCATAAAGTACATTAATCTCAAATACGTAAATATTAACAGTGAGTTAAACTTTTCTGTCAACCCACATATTTTTCCCCTCTCAATCATATAATCTAATCACAATCTTTTTATAAGGAGAACTCTCCTAAAATGTAATGAGAATTGCATGGCTATTGTTGATTTGGGTGTTAAAGATACTGTAACTTTGCAACTCTAAGTGTAGGGATGATCGCTGGCCATAATTTAAGATGTGTTAATTCATGCATTTATTTTACATTGTAAAAAAAGCTTTAAAGTTGAGTCATGCTTGACTCTTGGTAATGACTAGCCTTGTTTCTATAGGTTTTTTTCCCAACAATATAAAAATGATTTGCCATCACTTTCTTCCTTGAATGTTTTCTTTTTTTAATTTAATAGGCAGGCCTTACACGATGGGATTGCTGCTAGGTGTAACCACTAATCAGCAGATATACATAAGAACATATCAGCAGCATCAGGTTAAAGTAAGATAAAGTCCAATATTGAAAAGAATGACAGATTTCTTTCTTGCTCATCTTTTTAATGGTAGTTTATTCCTAGTTAATATGTAAACAGAATGTTTGTTACCACAGTGTTTAGCTTGGCTGAACTTTAAGCTGCACAGTATTTTAGGCTAACAGCTTCTAAAATAGAAGGTTTTCCAGAAATTTATACAGATTCTTCCAGCCCCTTTTGTACTAACATCTTTATCAACAAAATAAGCTGAACAATGCTGGCCTTTTCACTGTTTGCACAGCCTGCTGAATTCCAGTTTTGCTTGGTCCAGAATTTGCATTTACAGGAGCTAACACAATCTTTTTCTGCTTCAGTGGAAAACCATCACTTTTTGCAAAGAGCAGCAAAAAGTAAAATATTGTTATGCCTCTTTCCCAACTAACATGCTGAAAATATATTAAACTGTTGAAATGTTTGGATTATTAAAGAAGAATTTTATGCTTAGAAATGCTGAAATATAAATATAAAAGTTTTAAAGCTTAAAACCAAGCATTATTTAATTTTTTATTAATTTCTAAAACTGCAAAAATAGAAAGTTCTTAAAAATGGGTTAGGTAAAAAAGAAGTATTACTGATGGCACAAATCAACATTAATGATATATTGTGGAGTACTTCATGCTTTCTGAGTTTGGTTGTTTGTTATCCAACTAGATAACATACAGTAGCTCGCCCTGCCAGTGTTGGTGGGGTTGGATTTTCTTCTTGGTAGTTCCTTGATTAGGATACTGTTTTCTAATTGGAATGTTAGTCTGATGTTAATTCCTATTTATTTCATTGGTTGCTGGAGAGGATACACTGTATCTGGTCTTTTTTATTATATTATATATCTTTATATCTTTTGAATGGTGTATAAATATGCTTTATTTGTATGTCTACTGATAGCTGATTTGTTTCAATGTCAAAGTTCCCTAATAATTTTGGACTTAGTTTGATTTAGGATGCTCACAGATATCTAGTTGAAATTATGGTTGCATGTTCATGTGTTGTGAAATTAAGGAGCTTTCATTGTGCCATCTGACTGCTAGTTGGTTTACATGGTTTACATAGTGACTGCTAGTCACCTCTGTCTTTCTTACATAGTGGCTATTACAATTCTTATTTCCATGTTGTACATGACTTGATTTTCTTTCTTGGCCACAGGAAGAGTTCCATGATTTTAGGATCTCTTGGACTCATTGTTTATTAGATTTTTTTTATTCTAACCTTTATTACTTTGTAAGTAATTGAAGGTGGTGAACATACATAAACTCCTGTATGTTGCTGTCAGAATGGCAGGTGAAAGCTATGGTTTTGGGATTTTTCATCTGACTCTAGGTTGGGTAATAGATACAGCCTACCTCAATAGGATGTTCTAGCATTAGTAACTCATATTCTAAATATCATACGACTCGTCTACTTTATGTGGGGCTGCCTTTAAAGATGACTCAGAAACTAAAACTTGTTCAGAATATGGTAGTTAAGCTGTTGCAGAATTAAACTTATTGTTATACTTCCTGACAACAGGTTTTCATGCAAAGTGCTGTTTATTACCAATAATGCTTTATATAGTTGTTGGGATATCAACAGCCACCTTATCAAATAGACTCTGCTCATCCAGCATGGCCATCAAGAAAAGGCTTGCTGATAATCTTGCCCCTCTGCAATTCAGAGGCTAGGGCAAGACAAGAGAACAGAATTTTTTTGTAATAGCCCATACATTCACTGTCCCAAGAAGAATTGTATAGTGAGACTCTAAAAACAATTTTATTTTAAAAGGGCTTCAGCCTGTAGTTGGTTGACTTCTGTTTATTAATTTAAAGAATAATTTAAAGTTTGAGATATATCAATGTTCAGGTACCCATTAGACCTAGCAAGAGAATAGCATCCCTAATAAAGCTGTTTGATCCCAAATATTTTTTTTAGAAGGGCAGAAATACTGTATGTGACATTATTATATATATTCAATTCCCAGTAAGGGTATGGCTAGCTGATGAGAGCTAAATAGCTTGAAATAGATCTATACTAGTCTCCCTTTATTTATTTATCAGCACAAATGCAACACACACACACACACACACACACACACACACACACACACACAAACAGGTCTTGTTGTATTCATGTCTTTTCCCATGTAAGATTGAGATTGTCTTGGCAACGTTTTGGCGAGGTCTCACTTGCCATTTTCAGGCTGGTGTTTTCCAAAGACCAGCATACCTACAACCTACACCCGTGAAAATCTACAAAAACACAAACACACACAAACACACAAAACTCAAAAAAAATAAAGGGAACACTTAAACAACACAATGTAACTCCAAGTCAATCACACTTCTCTGAAATCAAACTGTCCACTTAGGTAGACAATCTATTTCACATGCTGTTGTGCAAATGGAATAGACAACAGGTGGAAAGCATAAGCAGTTAACAAGACATACCCAATAAAGGAGTGGTTCTGCAAGTGGTGACCACAGACCACTTCTCAGTTCCTATGCTTTCTGGCTGATGGTTTGGTCATTTTTGAATGCTGGCGGTGCTTTCACTCTAGTGGTAGCATGAGACGGAGTCTACAACCCACACAAGTGGTTCAGGTAGTGCAGCTCATGCAGGATAGCACATCAATGCAAGCTGTAGCAAGAAGGTTTGCTGTGTCTGTCAGTGTAGTGTCCAGAGCATGGAGGCACTACAAGGAGACAGGCCAGTACATCAGGAGGCGTGGAGGAGGCTGTAGGAAGGCAACAACCTAGCATCAGGATCGCTACCTCCACCTTTGTGCAAGGACGGACAGGAGAATCACTGCCAGAGCCCTGCAAAATGACCTCCAGCAGGCCACAAATGTGCATGTGGCTGCTCAAACGGTCAGAAACAGACACCATGAGGGTGGTATGAGGGCCCAATGTCCACAGGTGGGGGCTGTGCTTACAGCCCAACACTGTGCAGGACATTTGGCATTTGCCAGAGAACACAAGATTGGCAAATTCATCACTGGCGCCCTGTGCTCTTCACAGATGAAAGCAGGTTCACACTGAGCACATGTGACAGATGTGACAGGGTCTCGAGACACCATGGAGAATGTTCTGCTGCCTGCAACATCCTCCAGCATGACCAGTTTGGCAGTGGGTCAGTAATGGTGTGGGGTAGCATTTTTTTAGGGGCCTGCACAGCCCACCATGTGATCGCCAGAGGTAGCCTGACTGCCATTAGGTCCTGAGATAAGATCCTCAGACCCCTTGTGAGACCATATGCTGGTGGCGTTGGCCCTGGGTTCCTCCTAATGCAAGACAATGCTAGACCTCATGTGGCTGGAGTGTGTCAGCAGTTCCTGCAAGACAAAGGCATTGATGCTATGGACTGGCCTGCCCATTCCCCAGACCTGAATACAATTGAGCATATCTGGGACATCATGTCTCACTCCATCCACCAACGCCACATTGCACCACAGACTGTCCAGGAGTTGAGGGATGCTTTAGTCCAGGTGTAGGAAGAGATCACTCAGGAAACCATCTGCCATCTCATCAGGAGCATGTCCAGGCATTGTAGGGAGGTCATAGAGGCATGTGGAGGCCACACACACTACTGAGCCTCATTTTGACTTGTTTTAAGGACATTACATCAAAGTTGTATCAGCCTGTAGTATTTTTTTCCACTTTAATTTTGAGTGTAACTCCAAATCCAGACCTCCATGGGTTGCTAAATTTGATTTCCATTGATAATTTTTGTGCGATTTTGTTGTCAGCACATTCAACTATGTAATGAACAAAGTATTTAATAAGAATATTTCATTCATTCAGATCTAGGATGTTTTATTTTTGTGTTCTCTTTATTTTTTTTGAGCAATATATATATATATATATATATATATATATATATATATATATGTGTGTGTGTGTGTGTGTGTGTGTGTGTGTGTGTGTGTGTGTGTGTGTGTGTGTGTGTGTGTGTATGTATGTATGTATGTATGTATGTATGTATTAAGTGTTACAACCCCTGGTATGCCCAAATATGGGAGGAAGCTCACTGCTTCCACTCTCTGTCCATCGGCTCGTCACAAGAGACCATCCAGACAGAAACCCAATATTTTTACTGTTGCCTTTGTTACATTTATCAGTGCAAATACAACACACACACACGTGTGTGTGTGTGTGTGTGTGTGTGTGTGTGTGTGTATGTATTAATAGGTACCATTTCAGTGGGAAGATAACAGTGTTCTGTTGACCTTTGACGTATAGACATGCTGGAAAATGTCTTCAAACCATGCTGGCTCCTTCAGCCAAGAAACAGAGATGAGTGCCCTAAGGTTGGACACAACTGGACAGGGAAACCTTTACCTTTTGCCTATATATTGTATTGCACTTTGACATTTAAACTTTTTAAAAGCTAATTTTAATGGATTTTCTTCCTGTATTTTTGTTATGATTATTTACACTGTCTGAAATCTGAAAATGGTATAAGCACATGTACAACTATTTAAATTATAAACATCCATTGATTTTTTGCTAATATTCAGAGGCTCATGAAAGATATCCTTGTTTCAATGGGTCAACATTGCCTGCTTCTTCTGGTTTAGCAAACTGCATTTAAAAGGTATAATAAGAATGCATGTCAAGTCGTAATTCATGGTAGTTAAGCAAAGTCTGTAGTTATCATCAACCTGCCCCTCCCTCAGCGTAGACAAGGGACAGATCATGGTCTAATTTACATTTCATAATGGAGGGATTCCGAAGCAGCATGAGATTAGTACTTTATACATGAGAAAAACATCTGTAAATTCTCATGTTTAGGCTCAAAGGGTGATGGTTACTCCCTGCAGCTGTGCTTACCTCCACAGGCACTTGGAAACAAGAAAATTTCTCATTGCATCTTATTCCATCTGAAGACCAGCACAAGATCAGAGAAGAATTGTTACGCTTTCTGCTTTGACAGATGCTTGTAAGATTAGAAACTGATTATCTTTGACCATTTGAAGCCCACATTTGGTAAGTACACAGGAAAGATGGAGGATATAGTGGGATATATTGAGTACAACAAGATTAAACAGCTAAATGGTCTTAACTGTTATTTGTTCAATTATTGAAGTCTGATAAAAGTTATAAACTTCCTCAAATTTTAGTGTAATTTTATGCATGAAGGTACGAAATATTACGTACAATGCGACTCTAATTTAATATGGTTAGTAATAAGTAACATCTACTTTTCCTATTGGTTTTTAATGTTCTATAACAGATCAGTTGCTTTTAATGTTTTTTTAATAGATTTATATATTGCTGTCCAGTTCATGTTAGACTATTCTTTTATTCTGTAATACAAAGATGGGTATTTCTAAATCCCAAATCCAGAAGCTTTAGTTTTAGTCAATATGGTGATTAGTATTGTAGAAACTAAATAAAAGATAATGTTTCATTTTTTCTGTTTTTTGTTGAAATGCTTAAAATGTGAAAAAAAGCAGAGGCAGAAATTCATACTTTTCAAACATACCATTCAACTTTCTTTATACCTTACTTGATTACAGGAAAATAGGGACACGTACATCCTTTTCAAAGGAAGAAATGCTTCACAAGTCATGCCCTTTAAATCCTTCTTGTGGCTCTCTAACCTGTAAAACTATCTGCAATATCAGTAGCAGAAAGTCCTTTCCCAAATAAAATCCTTATGTTTTATGAGCACTGTATTTGCTAATCATTAGTTCATAAGCAAGAGCAGATATACAGTGTGCTATAAATAATGGCAGGAATGTAAAAGTGAATTGATCTGTCTGGCTATCTAGTAATACTGCTGGCAAAGGCCCAGCTCTGAATGGCTGCCAACTATCATAGACCCAGCCAGTGATTTGTCTAGGGGTCTTGGCCTGTCAGGCAGAAAACAGTCTTAAAACTAGCTCCCAGCGCTGTGAGCTGTGAGCACTGCCTACTACTCAGCAGTAAGCACTTCCTGCCATATCCTCTTTGCTGAGTTAAGTTTAAACAGCCAAAAACATGTATGACATTGAAGTATAAAAGCATGTGTCCCAGAATGTTAATTGCTGGTAGGAAATATCAATGTTTTTGTGAAGTAGAGGGTCTTGCATTGTTTGGTTTGTCAACATTCTTTGTCTCTTCTAACTCTTGCATCTCCCAATCTCTTCCCAGCATGCCTTATGCATTCCTTGCAAAAGATTTGTACTAGGGGTGGTTTCCGGCACTCACTCTGCCAGTTTGCTTGTGGGCGCGCCGTGCGCTTGATGCACGCATGCACAGTGCAATAAAAATTGTTCTGTGCATGCACAGAAGCAAAAGACAAGATGGGCGGTGACACCTGGAGAACCGGTTCGGGGGCCGGGCAGACCTGGGTCATTGCCATTTTCAGTGACCCAGGCCACCAAACCACTACTGGTTCACCACTACTCTTACACCTTCTTCCTTACCAAGTCAGATATGATAATCCATTTATTTCACTGCTTACACTAGTTTTCCCTATTTATAAACACGGAAAGGTAGATCAGGCAGCAAACTCACCTCAGGATGCCTTGCAGGGATTTAGTAATATGCCTCCTTGGCACTGTTTCTTGTATCCCTCAAGGCTGTCTCCCAGTCTCTTTGTAAGACCAACATGCTGGCTCAAAACAATAAACAAAACCACAACCCATCAAATGATGCAGCACTTGGTTTCACACAATCTATCTGTGCTGTGTGATTTCCATTCACTGTTTAGAAGCAGGGCCTGGCTGCTGCTATGTGCCCAGTATTCACATGGAAGCATATGTTTAAATATAAATTCTGTCTGTAGACCAAAGGTGCATTTCTAATTATAAACATTCTGAGAAGCAGAATGTTTGAAAGAGATCCACATTTAATGAATAAGAACTCACAGAATTATGAGAATCAGCTGCATTTGTTTGGGAATTTGTTATTGTATTATTTAATTTCAAAAATACCAGTGAAACAGGAACAAAACTGATTTAAATTTTACTTCATCATTTAAGATGTATGTTGTAAGATGTATGTCTGCAGTAATCCTCTGCTATGCTTTAATTTGGTTTTAATTTTATAGGCCCTGTTTTAACTGCATATTTCCAGGCCTTTATTTCTCTCACAGCTCTTAGCAAAATGGTAGCTCATAAACACCAGTTCTGCTGTATAGACTTTGCATTTCATCCCAAAGTATTTCCTTTTTTATAGCCATGGTTTCTCCATCCTAGTGCTCTGAGCTTGGGTCACAAATCTCACTGCTATTCCAGTGTGTGACATCTTCGCTCGTTTGCCGCTGCTCATTAACAAACAATACTGCTGTGAAATTGGTTTAATGACAAAGTAATAAAATTGCTATTCTGCTCACAGATTGCCTAAGGCACTTTGAGCTCCTACAAGGCTTACTGTGGGTGCCAAGATACATTAAGCTGCTTATTTGTAAAAACTGCATCATCTGGTTTTTTTTGCCACAGGTTTTTCCCCCCCTCTATCTAGTTTCTGGTCCTTTTTATCTTCAAATAAAAAGATATATTTGCTTATGTTCTTTCAGATTGTCATTTTTTTTAACTTTCAAAATGAAAGTATGTTTCATTTCATTTATTTCCCCCCCTTTTTATTCTCAAAATGTCACTCTCTCCTACTGCAAGGTTGTTCCTAGATTCAAAATCTCAGCAATGCAACATTAAGACAGATGTATTTTTACATAGTATATTATATAACCAGTAGAAGGGGATCAATCATATTATAGACATAAAGCTTCTTTCTTTCCAAGAAATAACTATGTATTACCCAGTAGTTTTAACTGTCATTTTAAAGATTTACATGTGCTTGTACTACACAAATATAAATAGTTTGCATGCATAAAATAGTGCAGGTTTCTTGTACTGCCTTGATTTCTCAATATATGTCAAAACAACATTAACATATCTGAAAGTCTCATCCAATAAAACTCATCCAATAAAACTATATGTCTACAGTATCTTTTTTCAATTAATAATGTTCAGACCTGATGATGATTAGTTGAAGTCCAGCAGTGATGAATTTGCTCTTTAACAATAGGCTATTCTTAATTATTACAGGCAGATATTTTAACATACATAGAATGGTATAAATAAAAAACACAGCAAATATCAACCAATTACTATAGATATACATACTTCCATTTTAAGCACTGACTAACAATGTTATGTTTTACTTACTACTCACCTTACAACTTTGCTTTCCACTCTCCCTTTTAATATTTTTGTTATTACTGTTCATGATTAATATTTATAGTTGCAACTTAAAAGCATTTCAGATTGAAGTAGTAATTTTCCTTAGACACAGACAGATACGGTGAAAGGCTAAATATCTGGAAAAGTATTGTTTGAGTAATTGATAGCTCTAAGGTGGAAAAACTAGTTTGGGAACAGTAACACCTCGTCTGAACATGATTTTTTTTTTCCTCCTCCCAAGCTTAAACTGATCCTCCCTTCATATCTCTTATGCTTCAGGGCTTCCCCAGGTCACATTCATTCTGAAGTAAGTTTGACCTAGGGATTCCTTGGAGCATCAGATTTGAATTCAGCAGGCTGATAGAAGTCCCATAGAGATTTCCAAATTAAGTAGCACCCATAATATGATTGTGAATAATATAAAATCATATCGAGGTCAGAAGGTTTTTTTTAAAAAAAATATGCAAATCCTAATAAAAATTAATTGGCTAGTGGGGATTTTGAAGCACATTTGTAAGTCAGGAGAAATTGTCTGGGCAGTACCCAATATCATGGATCATCCCAGTTTGAAGTTATAACAATAAACGCAACTGAGGTTTCAACAAACACTAGTTACAAGTATTAACAAACAAAGAGGAATGCTACATAAGGACAAATAAAAACAAAATTCTACATAAAATTAGTTATAAAATACAGAGTTTATTCCAATTTTAATGAAATATGTTCAAAATAAAAGCAGAAGTAATTAATGAACTATTTCTTTATCAGACATACTTACTTCTATACACCCGCTTTGGGGGCCTTCCATAATATAACATTGTGCATCTAGAGCAGTGGTAGTCAACCTGGTCCCTACCGCCCACTAATGGGTGTTCCAACTTTCATGGTGGGCGGTAGGGGTTTGCTGTAACTCTGCTTTATAAATTTTATAAAGTTACTTCCCTACTTTATAAATCACCATTACTGTGGAACTGGTGGGCGGTTAGAAAATTTTAATACTACCAGAAATACAAAAGTGGGCGGTAGGTATAAAAAGGTTGACTACCCCTGATCTAGAGAGTGCTTTTTTATTTACAACCCATTTGGACTGCGAATGGAGGGGAAAGTAGTACATTGTGTGTGTATGATGTATGTATACCACAGGCAATAGAAAAATTAACCTGATACTGTATCCGTTACATTTGCTCACAATATCGTTTGATGCTGACTTCTCGCACTTGCTGCAAGTAATTTTCCCTAACAAAGTTGCAACAAATAGAGACTTTATAGAGCCTATCTTCAGCATACTGTAATTATATTGTGCTATTTTAAAGAGGGCATTTCAAATAAATAGCTTTGCTTTGTATTACACATACGACATAAAAGACTTCCAGGACTCCAGATGTATCTGTGAATGCCTGAAAGGAGTTGGCTTAATTCATACAGTTGTATGTATAGCAGAAACTTCTTACATGTAATAAAACGAGTAGGAGAGGCGAGATGAATACAGATTGCCTTGAGTATTCAGGGATTGGTTGTTGTTGTTTTTTGCCTTTTGGACCAAAGTGGTGTGTCCACTGCATAGAGCTTGGGATCAGGGCTGTTTCTTATTATCACTGTAGAGTAACAACTTTTTAACAAGTTTGGCAGAATTTCCTTATTTTTTTTCTTAAACAAAACTCTTGTTGCAATGTATTCATGTGGGATGTAAATGAAGAGTTGTTTTAAATACAAATGATACCTTCTTACCGTAGGGAATGAGAGATAAATATTAATGTTTACCAGATTTATTCTCCAAAGCCAGAAGCTGCTGTAGTTTTATGAGGATCTGTGTTGTTCAGTGATATTTGTATCATGATGGTGATAACTAGCCTTGTGTCACAGAAACCAGAAAAATGCATTTGGAGCTGAAACTATGCATCACAGAACAGAATCAATCTTCCTAATTAACTGCAAATTAGCAATCCCAAAATGAGTGGGATCAACCTGTCTTTACTAGCCAAGAATCATGTTAAGTATATAGCTTTCTCTAAGTGCCTCTAAATTACTTTTATGCCTATATAAAGTAACATTCTTTTAATCTAATGCTGCATTAGTGTCAGTAGGCTCAAAGTTATTGCCCTAGTTTTAAATTTCAACTGATAGGTAGGCAGATAGAAAGATAAACAAATTAATAGGCAGATACTGAGATGGCTGGATACTGTATTTTTTATGCAGAATTTAGAACAGTTTCCCATAAATTTCATGCAACTAAGTATTAATTATCATAATTCTGTTTTAAAAAACCTCTATTTTTTCAATAAAGGGATTTTCTAGACTTTCAAGCAATAGCTGTTCACATTGGAGAAGTAAACCCAAAATGCAGAGTACAAAGTAGAACTTATTGGTAATCTGAATTAATATTATTCTAAATCCAATTGTATTGAGAAGTACATTTTTAAATTAGAGAATAGAGATCTTTCCTTTTAAAAAAATATGTCAGGTTTGAAACACTGATTATTTGATGGAGCTAAAAGGAAGTCAAACAAATTGAATCATTTGTTTACTTTGCATCTAAAAACTAGACAATATCTGTTGAATAGTAATGTATATACAACCACATTCCAACAAGAGGCCTTGCAAATACAGACCCAAATTCTAGATACAGCATTTTTCTCCAGAAAATTGATTCTTTTCCTCTAGAGAGACAATTGTCCATGCACAATCCTTTCTGCATGAAAATTGCCCTTATGGAGAATTAATATATTGCATATTATTGTATTTTATAGCTAAATGTCAATTAACAACCTGAAATAAAATCCTGGTATGATGGAAATGTTGCTGGAGATGAGTATAAAATCAGAACTGGGAATAAGATTCAACTTATTATAGAGTGGCGTGCATTCCCTCTGAAAGAGAAGATTCACAATTTGGGAATATCATCCCTGGACAGGATTGAGTTTACTATTATGTTTAGTGTTCCTGCTATAGCCTTACCTCAACAACCTGGCAATAGTTTATATAAAAATGTCAGTTACTGAAAAATATTGTCCTTAGGGTGGCAATAGGTGCACAGTATTATGATCTCATAATACTTATTCTAAAAGATCTACACTGATTGTCAATAGTAGATTCAATTATGTTATTGATTTTAAAATCCTACATGAATTAGAAATCCACTATGTGTGGGATCAGTTATCTCCTAAATCTGCCTTGCCAGTTAGAACTACAGAAGGAAGTGTCCTTAATACAGTTTGCAGAAACACACTTGTTCAACTTCTATGGCCTTTTTTGATAATTCATTTGTTATTGCAATTAGACTATTCTTATACACAGCCATTTTAGCGTTTCTAAACAAATATTCATTCCTCACAACAAAATAGAACAAATTACTTTCAACTATCATTTGCACATCCAGTTAACACGCTCCCAAATATACACAAAATACTTGTACTAGGTTTTTTTTTTTTGCTATTTATAGGAATTTTGAATATGTTCATTCAATTTCTTTTTCAAATACAAATATCCTGTCTTCTTTCATACATTAATTTTGAGAACTATATTGTTTATTGCATTTTTCAGGCAATCTTTACATATACCATGTGCTAGGTGGCTCAGAGGCTAAGACGTTAAACTTGTTGATCAGAAAAGTCGGCATCTCAGTGGTTCGAATCCCTAGTATAGGTCTCCTGCATGAGCAGAGAGTTGGACTAGATGATCGCCAAGGTCCCTTCCAACTCTGTTACTGTTAAAATAAGCTTGTCAACTTTACTTTGGACATGACATTTATATAATTCATTTAACTCTTCAATATGTCATTCCAATAATGTATGTAGTATGTATGTATATTCCAGAATTTCAATAGTCAAGTTTTATCCCAAATTCTTTCATTTTTTTAACTTCTAATTCCAATTATTCTGCTGAATAATTCTTATTATATAGAAATAATTTAGAATTTTTATTATGGCATTGATGTTTGGGTGACAATATTTTGTATTTTGATTAAAATTAACTCTCTCTCTAGGAATCAAGTTGATAAGTATGATGTTCTCCATAATAAAGTTAAATGATTGAGATATCCTTTCAGTACACATATGTACTGAATAATTTTTCAATTGTTTGGATATGTGATTGTGTGTATGTGTGTGCATGTACATGTGTGTGTGAACATTGTCAAATATAGACAATGTATAGACATTTCCTTTTCTATTCATAGATAATCAGTTGCAATTGTCATTTTTGATATCATACCAAGAATGACAAAGTATTAAAGCATGACACTCTCAAAGTATTTTGCAACTGCCAATTGACTGTTCAAAAACATTTTCTATAAAATAGGCAGTGGTTCTGTGGAAAAATAGGTCAAAATCTACCATCATCTATGTATTGTATCTATCTGTCTGTCTCTCCACTGATCTATCTATCCCCATATCCTGCTTTAAATGAAATGCAGGATATAAATCTAACAAAATATGAATTGAAATAAAGCTAGACAAAGCATAGACAAGACATTTTTAGTAAACTGGGAAACAGAATAGAATTCAAACTGTGTCAGACAGTAAATGCTTCTTCTAAATACAAGCTTGTAGTTTGGCATGGGATGCACTAAACCTGACCTTGGCCCTGAATACCCGAATTTTTCAATTGTGAGCAGACAAACACAAACCATAATCATTCCATAAATATTGATTTAGGCTGGAGAATATAATATTGATCATAAGTCTCGATTAGCATCAATTCTTTATTTAAGTTTTGAAGAATATTCAAAGTTGAAAAATATTCAGAATTCAACAGATTGATTATCAATAGGGATATGTGCTAATATCATGTGACTTTGCACTACCACTTTAATCAAAAATTAAAAATTGATTTACACGAGACACATATAGGCATTCAGCTATTAAGTGGCTAAGTGAGGATACTGGAGAAGAACATTCTTAAACATGTTGACAACAGTGATGTGTGGTGAGGTTGATACCTGGTGAGGCTCAGCAGGGCAGCGGTCGGCCTCAGCGGCGGGGGGGAATTTGCATCGGATCTGCAGCAAAGGCGCTTGGTGGCTCCCGCAATGCAAACTGCCCCGCTGCCCCCCCCGCTGTCCCGGCCTGCGTCCGCTGCTTCTCCAAGCTCCACCGCTGGAAGTCCCGGATCGCCTCTGGGGGAAGGCTGAGTGAAAAACGGAGCGAAGCTTCTCTGCGGCCTCCCGGCGCTGCCCAGAGGCTCTTGCAGGAGCAAGGGTCAGCGGCCGGCGGCCTGAAGCGGCCCTGGCAGTGAGACAAGGGAGCACTTAAAGTAGCCGCTGCCGCCACCACCACCCCGCCGGGTGAAGGAGGGGCAGTGGCGGCGGCGGCAGCGGCTGCTTTAAGTGCTCCCTTGTCTCACAGCCGGGGCTGCTCTAGGCCGCCGGCTGCTGACACGTGCTCCTGCAAGAGCCTCTGGGCAGCACCGGGAGGCCGCAGAGAAGCTTCGCTCCGCTTCTCACCCAGCCTTCCCCCAGAGGCGATCTGGGACTTCCAGCGACGGAGCCTGGAGAAGCAGGCCGGGGCAGCGGACGGCAGCATCGGGGATGGTGGGGCACTTTGCATCGCGGGAGCCACCAAGCGCCCAGGTCTGCAGCAAAGAGGCAGCCTCCTCCTTCTCGCCCACTCCTCTCTCCTCTGAAGCACGCCCTGCCCAACGTAAGTGTGCTCAAGAAGACACGATTGGCTGCTTCCAAATCAGGAGGCGGGAGAATTAGTGCCTCTTTTCCATCTGAACTTCTTTGCCTTTTAACTCTTTATTAACTTTTAGAAGGCGAAAAATTCCTTATGGAAAAGAGGCCCCGAGTTCTCTCGCCTCCTGCTTTGGTTAACACTAAGCAGACACCAAGCCACTGTGAGCTGGAATCTGGTAGCAACTATCTTGGCTTTAATTATTTAAAAAAATATATTTAAATTTCTTTCTTTTTCCTGAGGAGACTGGTGAGGCTCCGCCTCCCTTGCCTCTAGTGACTGCACGTCCCTGGTTGACAATGTATTTTTAATTTTATCTCACACATTGACTACCCTGAGCTCATTGGAAGAAGGGATAGATAAGAACAAATTATTTCCTCAACAAATATGCCTGAATTAGATTTCTACAAGATTCATTACTGACAAGATAGAATTTGGAATATAGAATATTTACTGGCTCATTAACTACATGCTGGACAGCCATTATTTCCTGTCCCATATATGCAGGTTTACATACAACAACAGCGTGCTCTGCAAATCAGAACTAGATAGCTAGTGTCGCAATTGAATACTTATTTAATCATTTGAATCCACAAAGTATAACTTTAATATACAATCAATTGGCCACCATTCTTTTTTTCTGCCACTGTTTTAATAGTATAATTGACAGAGTTTAATTGTAACATTTAAGCATGTTAAACTCTAAATTATATTACAAATTAAATAATTGATTCTTGACTTTTATTTATGACAGGTTTTAAGGAGTCTCAGTAGACAGCAGTAGATGGTCCACTTTCTTTGGGTTTGGAAACTAAGTAGGTTGGGTCTGGTTAGTACTTGCAGGCAAACAACCAACAAATTCCTTTGTAAAATAGACTGGAAAGTATAATAGCTGATGCGAGCAAAATAACAAATAATTGATTCTCAAGACAATAATAGAATGTTTAGGAAAGTATGAAACTGTGGTAGCACAGTACTTAGGATGAGTATTGCAGGCAAACTCTGCCCACAGCCTGGAGTTTGATGCTGACAAGGCTCAAGGTTGACTCAGCCTTCTATCCTTCTTAGGTTGGTAAAATGAGGACCCAGATTTTTGGGGGCAATATGTTGTTAACCACCCAGAGAGTTCTGTAAAGCACTATGGGGAAGTATATAAATCTAAGTGCTCAGTGCTATAATATCAAGATCAAAATCACTGGCATCTATAACAAGCAAAATTGCATAAAAATGATGATATGGTGAACATTCATAGTTGTAATATTTGCATCATTGCATAGTTTGTCACTCCCCCCACTTTACCTTTTATTGTTTTTGCAGGTAGTTAATGAATGAATGTAAAGTTGAATTTCTCGAAAGATGAAATTTATTGTAGAGGTGGTGTGAAATATGAGGGGAAATGTTTTAAAAATCTCAGAAAAAGGCAATGGCAAATATTTGTTTTCCCTCTAAATTGCATGGATAGTTCATGTATTCACCTGGAGCCTATCTACTTTTTCCCCACATGTGGGGAAAACAAATATTTAGTTAACAAAAACTAAAAACTAGGAGATACTTGTTACAAAAGATTATTTGGCAGCAAAACAAATATTCATTGCTGATTTTGCCAATAAAGCACAAAATATAGATTAATAACCCCATTTGGTTTTTTTCCCTTTGAAGCTACATATTGCTATCCACCAAAATGTGAAAAGTGCATTAATTGGCATACTGTTATAATAATTCATATTTGGTAACATTAATATAATCCATCTTTTTGAAAAAGGTACAATGTTGTATTAGGACAGAAATCTAGTGTGTGTAAAATAGTGATATCACTTCCAATTTCAAACAAAATTGCATGAGTACACCTCTGTTATTTACTAGTGTCCTTCTCTCATTTCTTCTTTTCTTTATTGACCAGAACAACTTTTTAAACTGTTTCAATTACAAATTCTAAAAACTTGCATTATAAAAACGTCTGCTACTTTGTTCCTGAGATAGTAGACTATATTCAATAAATATGCTAAATCTGGCTCAACAAATTACTTGAAAGAACTCTTAAGCTTACATGAAACTGGCTAGGCATTAACATCAGTTATAGCAAAGCTATGTGTCTATTCATCATAAGAGAAGTTAAAAATTCAAATAACTTTCATTCAGTCTTCTCTCTGGACAAAGATACCTAGTTTTCCTCCTGTTTTCCTTTAGATGTATCCCAGAGACTTTTTCACTTTAATGTATTGTAAAACTATTTATTTGGGTGCATTCAACAATATTTGAGCCTTTATAGCTGGTATTAACTATTTTATATCACTCTTATTTTACAATTAATTGTATGACAATTATTTTAAACATTAATATTAATGTTACAAAGTTCTTTCATTGTTTTGCTTCATTACCATCTATGCACACACAGGTTCCACAGCTCTATGTGATTGATCATTTTTGTTCAAATTCATTTTATTGGGGGGGGGGGTGCTATGATGTGCTTTCTGCCAGAACAATCAATTTGCACCAAAGGTCTGGAAACATGCCAAGATTTTTTTCCTGCTAAAATCACTTGAACATTCTTTTGCCAAAGACTCTTTCTTTCCTTCCTTATTCTTGCATTTGCCGCTATCTTGTGCAATTGTTCTAGTTGTGTGTCCTGTCTTGCATTTACTTCCATAGCTGTAATAGCCACTAGCTACTATACCCACCGAAAATCTTGTTCAATCCTTATCCAAAGTGAACAAGGAAAGGAAGGATCTCTATAACACTAGAAACAAGGTTTGAAATATTATGTCACACTGAAGCTGCTGAAGGGTTCTTAGTCCTAGGGCAAGTTTTTACTGGGAGAAATCTAGTTTGAGAAACATAATCAAGAATGCTAATAAAATTCTTATTGCCCTGATTCATTTTACTTCTTTGTCACCCATTATAACAATACATATTAGAAATCCAGTTGAAGAAAAGATGTAGAAAATGCTTTCACTGCATACAGAACATAAGATACAGAAGAAAATATGATTGAGTAATGTAGTAATTAAGAATAAGGCTCTATTCTTATTCTTATGACAAATGTGTTTATAAACTATAAATATATACTGCTCAAAAAAATAAAGGGAACACTTAAACAACACAATGTAACTCCAAGTCAATCACACTTCTGTGAAATCAAACTGTCCACTTAGGTAGCAACACTGATTGACAATCAATCTCACATGCTGTTGTGCAAATGGAATAGACAACAGGTGGAAAACATAGGCAGTTAGCCAGACATCCCCAATAAAGGAGTGGTTCTGCAGGTGGTGACCACAGACCACTTCTCAGTTCCTATGCTTTCTGGCTGATGGTTTGGTCACTTTTGAATGCTGGCGGTGCTTTCACTCTACTGGTAGCATGAGAAGGAGTCTACAACCACACAAGTGGCTCAGGTAGTGCAGCTCCTCCAGGATGGCACATCAATGCGAGGTGTGGCAAGAAGGTTTGCTGTGTCTGTCAGTGTAGTGTCCAGAGCATGGAGGAGCTACCAGGAGACATGGAGGAGGCCGTAGGAGGGCAACAACCCAGCATCAGGACCACTACCTCTGCCTTTGTGCAAGGAGGTACAGGAGGAGCACTGCCAGAGCCCTGCAAAATGATCTCCAGTGGGCCACAAATGTGCATGTGGCTGCTCAAATGGTCAGAAACAGACTCCATGAGGGTGGTATGAGGGCCCGTTGTCCACAGGTGGGGGTTGTGCTTACAGCCCAACACCATGCAGGACGTTTGGCATTTGCCAAAGAACACCAAGATTGGCAAATTTGCCAGTGGCGCCCTGTGCTCCACAGATAGCAATAGCAGTTAGACTTATATACCACTTCATAGGGCTTTCAGCCCTCTCTAAGCGGTTTACAGAGTCAGCATATTGCCCCCAACAACAATCCGGGTCCTCATTTTACCCACCTCGGAAGGATGGAAGGCTGAGTCAACCCTGAGCCGGTGAGATTTGAACAGCCGAACTGCAGAACTGCAGTCAGCTGAAGTAGCCTGCAGTGCTGCATTTAGCCACTGCGCCACCTCGGCTCCCTGAATGCAGATGAAAGCAGATTCACACTGAGCAAATGTGACAGACGTGACAGGGTCTGGAGACGCCATGGAGAATGTTCTGCTGCCTGCAACATCCTCCAGCATGACCGGTTTGGCAGTAGGTCAGTAATGGTGTGGGGTGGCATTTCTTTAGAGGGCCGCACAGCCCTCCATGTGCTCGCCAGAGGGAGCCTGTCTGCCATTAGGTCCCGAGATGAGATCCTCAGACCCCTTGTGAGACCATATGCTTGTGATGTTGGCCCTGGGTTCCTCCTAATGCAAGACAATGCTATACCTCATGTGGCTGGAGTGTGTCAGCATTCCTGCAAGACTAAGGCATTGATGTTATGGACTGGCCCGCCCGTTCCCCCGACCTGAATCCAATGGAGCACATCTGGGATATCATGATTCGCTCCATCCACCAATGCCACATTGCATCACAGACTGTCCAGGAGTTGGGGGATGCTTTAGTCCAGGTGTGGGAGGAGATCCCTCAGAAGACCATCTGCCACCTCATCAGGAGCATGCCCAGGCTTTGTAGGGAGGTCATACAGGCATGTGGAGGCCACACACATTACTGAGCCTCATTTTGACTTGTTTTAAGGACATTACATCAAAGTTGGGTCAGCCTGTAGTGTTTTTTTCCACTTTAATTTTGAGTGTAACTCCAAATCCAGACCTCCATGGGTTGCTAAATTTGATTTCCATTGATAATTTTTGTATGATTTTGTTGTCAGCACATTCAACTATGTAATGAACAAAGCATTTAATAAGACTATTTCATTCATTCAGGATTCATGGATGTCTTATTTTTGTGTTCCCTTCCCTTTTTTTGTGTGGTGTATTTACAAAATTTGACACTATATCTTGCAATCTTTTCCAAAATCCAGTTTCTTGCTTTACATAGTTTTAAGGAAACTATACCATGAACTGAGGAAAGTTTAAATATTCCTGGCTCTCTTTTTTTCATTGATTCATTTTAGATCTGCCTTTTTATTGATATATAAAGTGAGAAAGTAATGGTAAATATGGTAATGATCTTTTTTTTTAGTCATATTCTCTAAATTTGTTCTAGGTGGCTTGTCCTTAAAGACAAACCAAGAGCTACAGCTGGCACAGAATGCTTCTGCCTATTGCTAATGGATACTAACTGGTTTATAAAAATGACAGCTATATTATGGGAACTACACTGACTTAAACTCTGGTTGTTACCTATAAAATACTTTATGTCTTAGATGTTTGTTACTTTTGGGCCTATCTGATTCAAAGGGACATCCCCCTCCCCCAGTATATCCCAACTGAAAGAAAGAGCCATGGGTAACCATCTTCTGAGATATTAGTGGACTTGGAATTTTCTCAGAAGTCAGTATGGCTTCCATCCTGGGAATGGAATTTGAAAACCTATAAAAATAGGCTCCTCTCTTGGTACAGAGAGCCCCAATTAGACGCAAATGATGAGTTTTAACTGTGATTGTAACATATCGTCATCTTGTAATCCGGCATAAGCATGAAAAAATGTAAACATAGAATTTTGCAAATAGGCAGAATGCCACTGACTGACAAACAGATAAATGGCAAAGAGATAAAGACCTGAAAAATAAAGTCTACATGAATGTTATAAACCAGCAATGCTATTTGCACAGAAAAAAATTATAAGGGTGAAGGTTTGTTCTCTGAGCTAGTGGTTTGGTTTCCGAATGTTTTGTTACCAGTAAAATCTTCAGTGAAGTTTAAGGGATGTCAGTGTCAATGTTCGTCTGTTTATATGCTTGGGCTGGCTAAGTATATAAACCAAGACAATCAGATATTTCAGCTGGGGTTTAGAAAGTAGTGCTTTATTTAATGCTTAATAATTTTGCAAAAGTTTTGTTCCATGACTCATTGTTGTCCTGGGACAAGTTGGAATCAGTAAATACAAAGAACAAAAATTTGTTTGAGTTTGTGTTTCCTTCATGGTTATTATGCCCTAGCTTTGTGGGGATTTAATATTTTGGCAAGCAACAGCACAATAAAAATTTGAAAGCAGAAGCAATAGATAAGAGTCTCTTCATAACACTAATGTAAACTTATATTTTCTCTAGGCATTTAAAAAAAATTCACATATGTAATTAAAAGAATTAGACTTCAAACCAAATATTTATAATAATCCAACTGGACTGTATGATACAATCTATATAAACTGTCATAAAGAAGAGCATCAGCCTTTCTCTCAGTGAATATTTGTGCTTAGGCATAGTCCACTGATGGGAAGGGGTACTGAATGTATTTCTAAAATTTTACACAAAAATACTATAAATCACGTATTATGATGTAACTATCAAAATGTTTTGGGATGAGTAATTCTTATTTCACAACCCTAGACTACTGGCTTGAAGAGAAATTCTGAGATTGGATCCTAGTTCCACATTAGTAATACAAAGGCCAAAAGTTGCAACCTGTGATCAGGAAATCCCAAAATCAAATTCTCTGCTGAACTTCCTGCAAGATCTTAAGTATATAAGCTCTAGCACTTCTATCTGTATCTAACTTGTGAGATTATGGTAAACATTACTAAAATATTGTAAGATAAAACAGGCTTTGAAAACCTAACTTTTATGTGGTTGTTAATTAATATGTTCTTGCTCTGAAAGGAAGGAAGTAATTGGTGGTGGTAACTGGAGACTCACAAGTGAGTCTTTGGACCCCGGTGATAGGAACCAAAAGCAGAAATATTTTGTCCCAAGAGAAGTGTGCTTTCTCTTAGGGCTGACATTCAGAATGTGATGAAAGGTCTTTCAAGTTTCATTAAATCTACTGAAAAATATTTTTGCCTCTTCATCCCTATAGGAAGAAATCACATAACCAGGTATAGCATTAGACATCATAAAGGACTATGAAGAGCTGGGCAGAAGAGCAACAGAGATGAGTGCTCAAGTAATGCTTATTCACTTCTTTCTATTCAAGGAAATAGCCCAGGAAAAATATAGCAAACAAATGGCTATTTATTTATCTATCAAAATTGTTATCTGCCACAATCCCACAGGACTCCTGGCATTTTACAGTACAGATAGTTCTCGAGTTATGAATGTATTCCCACTCTATTCGTAACCTGAGGATTTGTGAAACTCGTACCTTGAATGTGATAATTCTCTCCTTTCACTCACACTTTTGCTAATCGAATGCATGGGTCATTAAGTGCACATGAGGTATTTCAGGGTGTGGACGGCCATGGGGGCCTAGTGAAGGAACAGGTCACCTGCTAAGACCACCCAAGGCCTCCCCAACCCACTGAAATGTTTGATGTTGATGTTTAATAAATTTATAGGCCGCCCAATCCCGAAGGACTCCGGGCGGCTTACAACAATACATTTAAAATAGAAGTTAAAAACACAAAAACATAGTTAAAAAGACCACAACATACACCCAGTCTAATCGGGGCTGGAACTCAATCGTGAGTTCAATAGCCCGGGACCTGCCGGAATAGCCAGGCAGAGCCTCTTAAGAGCCTTACGGAAGGCCATGAGAGTGGGTAAATACCGCATGCTCCCCACAATTGCTTCCTCTCCAACCTGTTGTGCTGGGTCACTTACTGTGTGAAGATCTAGCAATCTGTCCCCTCTCCAGCCTCTTGTGCCCCTCCACAGCTCCATTTTGGGGTGCGCAATCCTCGCCCAGCACTTTGCCGGCCAAAACTGAGATCCAGAGGAGTGGGTCCGAAGCTCCATTTTGGCTGGCAAAGAGTGGAGTGGAGGGGAATAGGTAGGACAAATGTTGCAGAACCTCTGCGGTTGTTCGTAAGGGCGAACAACTGTGGTGGTACTGCAACATTTGTAGTTTTCTGACTTGTTCATAAACACTAGGGGCCACTTATCATGTAACTTTGAACGTTCTCTAAGGAAACTCTCGTAATCAGGAGATTACCTGTATAGTAATGCAAAACATCTACTTATGGCTTAAATTCATTGCCAAAAAAATAACTTGAGAAAACATCTCCGATAAACCACTCCCTAATTTACATGAAGATAAAGTGAGAGAGGAGGAAAGCACATTCAGACTTGCAAGGTTCTGATAGCATAGCTGCTTTAATCAAAGTAATTTTAGATCTATAGTATATGCCGCTGTTCCTTAGTTTTGTCAACCCTGGGGCTGATATCCCTGGAACCCAACTGGCAATCAGTGCAGGGCTGTCAGGACATACGCAACATGTTTCTATCAGCAGATACCAGGTCACTGCACTTTGGACCAGCTGCAACATCTATGTGGTTTTTAAATGCACTGTACATTGTGTTGTAATAGTCTAAACGGGTGGTAAAAAGGACAAGACTTACTGTCATCAGGTCCCAAATCAGAAAGAGATGTAACTGGTGAAACCAGCCAAAGCCTATCATTTTCTCCCCCTGCTCCAACAAGAGCTGTCTACCATGAAAGGATTGAAACTACTATAGAACAGTGCTTCACAGGTGATCTAGCTGGATACCATGCTCAAAAACATTAAATTTACTGAGACCAAACAGATGAACTAATCCAATCCATGTCCCAAAGAAGATTATCTGCTAGCATTATCAGTATACAGTATAGTCTGTAGATGCCTGTGCTTGAACTCCAAATGATGAGATTTAGATAATCCATTTTAAAATGCCCTGTAGTTTATTCCCTGATATGATTTAGATCTGTCCGGAGGTAGACATGCAACACCTTCCTTGAGGGTTTTGACAACTCTCCATCCTACACTAAGGTTTCAAAATTGTTACGTTTTGAGCTGGTGGAAGCATAGACGGCCATGGACATCTTAGAAAACATTCTATTCACTTCCCTAGAAGTTCCACACCCAAAACAAAATCCTGGACAAGACCTTGCTTATGTGGGATCTGACTTCACCAGCAAAAAGTTGTGTAATTGGCCAGAATAGCCAAACATGAGTCCTTGCTGATACCTTCATCACAAAAGGGAATTTAACACTCTAAAGATGACTTGTACATGATAACCTGCCTGTCCACTAAGAAGGTTTGCTTCTCTTATTGTTATAGAACAGGTCCAAACATGGGCACATACCTGATCTCAGTCAAATTCATTTTTTTGTTTTGCAATCGTTGCTCTGAGCATTATTTTTGTAACTTCATCTTCCTGAGGCCTTAGTAAACTAAGGAGCCACTGGGTATTGACTACTAGAGAAAGGCCACTAAGGAGCAATTTTTTCAATTGCATGGGATTTATAATAATGCCAGGTCCTGAGTAGATTCAGCTGTCAGATTGGGAGATTCCCCAGAAACTATGAAGATCTATAAAGTGCCTGGGATGAACAATCTGACTAGGAATAGGGTGCTATGGAAGTCCCAAATGGTAGAGTCAATTACATCTGAAACAGAAAACAGTGTAAATATGAGAAATAATTATGACAATATCAGTATATCCAGATCACATGACAACTGGCCTAAAGCAAGAACAAGATGTAATTTGTCTGTTTACATGTAGGCCAATGATTACCTGGGATTACTGACTGTGATTACTTACAAGCTTTTCACAATACACATCAAATCTGCCTGTTTGTTTACCCCCAGATTGTGAATGAATCTTATTACAGATAGATGTAGTATTTTACCAATTGTGCTTTAAAACCATACTCTTTGATGATCCTAGGTCAAAAGATGTGACTATAGAGTATGGGAGTCCATATTGGGTGAAAAGTATCACAAGCTGAGCATCAGCCAACAATGCAATGTAATTGCATAAAAGCAATTCTAATTTTAGGATGCATCAACAGGAATACTGTTAAATTAGTAAGATCAAGAAAAGTCACTGTTTCTCTCTTTTCTATTTTGTTGAGACTGCACCTAAAATATTGCATGCATTTTTGGACACTACATCTTACGAAGGGCACTAATGAAGTCGGGTGGGTTTAGAACAGAGTAATCAAAATGAAAAGAGACCAAAAATCAAAAGAAATGACAAAAAAATGGCAAGACAAAGAAGAGGCATATTTTGATTTTAAACTAGGAAAAATTTCCTAACACTAGGATCTGTTCAACAATAAAAGACTGTGTTGAGAAGGAGACGGGAGGGGAGAATCTCCTCAGAAAGTGTTTATTTAGAAGTTAGAGGTAAATTAACAGGAATGCTGTAGTAGTAGATTCCTGCAGTGAGCAAGGGAAAGACTACATGATTTCCAAGGTTCAATTCAATTCTTATATTTTTATGATGACATTAATTTAAATGAATACCAAATTGTTGCCACTCTTTTGCAGGCTGCTTTTTTTTTAAAACTACCCAGTTTACAATTCTAATATTTCCTGGTGGGGTCCCATTCAAGAACTAATCAAATAATTCTGCTTTGAAATTAGATAAAGTTGGGTAATTGCTGCCACCTGCTGTGACAATTATTGAAGCTTCAAAAATGATATATTTATGACAATGTGGTGAAGATAATACAGCTGTGTGTCAAGTACTTCCTGTTACCTACTAGCTTAACTAGTCATCGTCTGACTCTATCACTCAATCAAGTATGTTTCTACTTCCTACACTAACTCAACTAAATTTTCACTTGTATATTCTTATATTCAGTGCAATGTTTACTTTCAGAAATGTTAAAAGTATGAGAGCTTTTGTGAATTAAATTAGTTGAACGCCATAAAAACAGATATAAAGAAGATTAAAGACTGGACTATTGGCTGATATTATAAAGGCAAAAGGAAAAAGATGATTGAAAGGTTGCATATTTCCAAACAATCTATTACACTCTACTCCATCTTAGTATTCATATAATAACAACCACCAGTCAATTGTGGCTTCTAAAAGTGTATGATATTATGTAAAATTATGAAACCATATCCTATTCCCTAAGTATCCAATTTTACTGAGACTATAGTAGTTTAATAATTAATTAAACTGTTCAGCATCTCATATAATCTCAACTACATTAATATTATTTTGACCCAGAGAAAATGATCCACAGTCATACCAAAAACCTAGCAAATGCAGCTGAGGTTAAATCATATATGGTCTACGTATTGTCTTATGGCTTTGAATGATACTTAAACAGAATGTGCCCCTGTGACTTTTCTTTAGTGCACTGCCTCATGTCTACATATTACACTTCCAGGAAGTTCCCTCTAGACACTCCTTCATAACTCAGCCATCAGATGGTGCTTAGAGAATGAAGAGCCATCAGTCTTCATGGCGGCCCGGAGTCAAAGCACATCACCTTTGTGACTTATTGTAGCATCAAAGGCTTATAAAATGAGTGCCCTGAGGTCACTCCCAAGCCAGGTCTTATGCGTAGCAGTACTCAAGAGTGCCGCTAAGCCACAAAGATGGCTAAGTGTCAGCTTTTAGCTGTCTGAGCAGGGAATTTTGTTGTCTGAATAGAATAGCACAATTTTTAGGCATACATAGGAGAAGGGGTGAAAAGCAAATCAGTGCTTCCACCTCAAATAGCAAATATGTTAAACTAATCAGTCATAGGGGACCCCAGATGTCTTTTTGACATCTTTAGTGTTCTCTCTATCTCTCCTTTCTCTCTCCTTTCTCTCTCTCTTGCCGCCTTTTCTTAAATATTAAGTCTCTTAATTAGAAAAACTGTGTTTTTAATATACAGATTTAATTATTCACTGTCTCTTTTAATTTTGTCTATAAATAAAGACAGGCAAATTTCATTAATATTTCTTAGTTGGTATAACTTCCTATGTAACAAAAAGGACACAATGCTGTAATTTAATGAATGTCTATATTTCTCTTATGGCAAAATGATAGGATATTTATTATGAGTGGAATAATGGTTACAGGGAATGAAGAAGAATCTCACAGAATTCCACAGAATTTAGCTGACTAAAAGTAATACTTCTATCATACCAGGAGATAATGAAAACAGTCCAGAGCACCAGTAAAAGTTGCAGCATCTTAGATTACAGTTTTTGTCAAAAGATTGTCTCGCAAATCATCTTTGATTCTTATTTAATATAACAAGCCAGGGCATTCATTGAATGCAACAGGGAGTACATTTCAGAACATAGGCAAGTGATAACATATTGTATGGCTGAATTTAAGGAATAACTTTTTACATTCAGTACTTTTACCATTTCTATGGGTGTAGATAGAATGGATTACCAGTACTTTATTTTATTTGCACTACAAGGTTATATGTATGTATGGGAGAAAGAGAGGAAGATTTCCTGGCAAAATGTTATTTATATAATAATACAGTATCAATTTATTATAGATAGTTATTCCAGAAACAGTTATGTGGCATCCCAATTAATGCTAATATGACTAGTAACTTTCAAGAGAGTTTTACACATATTTATTTTTGTAATACATATAAACCATACAGAATGCATTTCCAATTCCTTCCTAGTCAAGTCAAAGAAACCAATATACTCTTGCCTCAATAGATATTGGTGGAATTTGAAATAAATGATCAAAAGTATGCACTGAACATGGTTATTGCAGGAAAACATATTATTTTTCTAAAACCAACACATAAATAAATTTGGAAAATAAAGAATAAGCTACTGTGTTTCTTTTACAAAACAAAGAATAAACTACTGTGATTATTTCTAGTATGTCATTTTCAATTTCTCACATTTAAAATTTTATTTATAAATAATGTATAAATGCAGACAATTTAAAAATATCCCCACCATTTCACAAAGGGACAAAAATTAAAGCAATTCAAAATTCAAAAGGATTTTTAAAACCTATCAAGTGGTGCACTTAAAGCAATCTTGTGACAAAATGTCATTATTTGGATGGTAGCCAAAGAAATCCCATTTATATCTGAGACTAATATTCCTCTTCTGCTGATTGAAAATTAAGCAAAACCTCCAAAAAGTAATCATATTTGATAGAAGGTAACTGCTTGCTAGCTATTAATTAATTAAATTACATTACATTACATTACACATCTCACAACTGTGACTTTGGGTAGCTCACAACAAAGAACAATAGAAACAGTAAAACAAATCAACACAATAGCATGCAGCTATCCTTAAACTTAGATTAAACATCATAAAACACAATCACAATCAGCTAGTAAAATATAAATCATACATCTATTTGATACAGCCATTGCCAAGAGAAACCATTACTGCCAAACCCTAAGTCATGATGGCAGAGCCCAGTCTTCAAGCCCTGCCAAATATTAGAAGGTTGGGTGCCAATATAATTTTGGAGCAAATGATTGTCCAAAAAGTAGGTGTAATGGCAGGAAAAAAAATTCCCTGGATCCCATTACATGGCATATGATTGTAAGCCATCCATAATCACCTTGTGATTAAATGGGTGGCCAATAAATTTTGTAAATAAATTATAAATAAATAACTCCTTAATAGACAGAACCTATATAACATGCCTCTCCTGTTAGACCTGATGGGATGGACAGATATAGTCCAAGCCATGTTGGACTTTATAGATCATTACTGGTACTTTGGTTTGTACCCAGAAGCACTGATAGCTTATGGAAGAGAGATGTAATGTGCTCTGTTCAAGGAGTTCTAAGGAACTAAGGCTTCCTAATGCTCTTCAAGGACAGCCTCATATAGTGTTATAAAGTAATCAATTTAGGAGGTAACTTGGTCATGAGTGATAGAAAGTAGAGCCTCTTGGCTCAGGAAAGAGCATAACTGCTGTACAACACAGAGCTATGCACCAGTCCTCCTGGTGCACTGCTATTTGACTTCCAGGGATGCTCTAGACAACTTCTCCCTCAATTTCTCCATCAGCCAGGGGTCATGATGGTGGAAAGAGTCTGCATAAGTCTGGTCCACTATGAAGAAGTCCATCAGAGAACCCTAAGCTCACTCTGGATACTAATATTAATCTATAATGTCAAAGAATTCATTTGCATTATCTTTATGGAACTTCTTAAATGTAATTAAGGGAAATATAATTTCAATCTTTCATCTTCAAAGGAAATGATGTGCTAAATCGGAAAACAACTCACCTTAAGACACTAGTTAATTCAAAGCACAAACAAGGCTTGTAACAAGAACTTACTATTTTTAACCCAATTTTTCAAGCTATTTATGTAAGATATAATTGTAGATACCTCAGCAATTGCCTGATTGAATTAGCATAACCTTTCCCAACTTGGTATCTTTCAGATATGCTCCACTATAAGTCTATTAATTCCTAAGTATAAAGACAGAAAGCTATTAGAATTGCAGTTTAATATATTTGAAAGGAACAGGGTCTAGGAGACTAGAAGACCTCCAAGGTCTCTTCCAACTCTGGTATTCTATTCTAAGGTTGGAAAATGTATTAAAACTTGAAAAAATCTGATAAAAGCCTCATAATTTATGAAAAAATTTAAACAAATTAAATGGCAATAATGTATTCTGAAACTATAAAATATAATGAATCTTTTTCAAATAAAAACAAAAGGATTAATATTGGATTAAGATTTTCTGTAAAATCTTGTATTGTTATTATTTAAAATACATTGAGTCTAAAAATAAAATAGGATTTTGATGCTTTTTTAAGATCAAGAATTCATTAAGCTGATTTTTTGTTTCAATTCAAAACAGTGCTAGACTTAAAAACAGTTCTTAAGAGGCAATAGGACTAGTGTGTGAATCTATTCTATACTTATTCAAACTTTATTGCTTTTTTAAATGTTTATGTTTCAAGGAAGTTTGCTATTCAAAAGGTCAGTGTGCATGTAACTTAGGGAAGTGATATCAGAAGATAAGGTAAGTTTGGAAATATGTGGCTAATTAAATAGTGTGTGTGTGTGTGTGTGTGTGTGTGTGTGTGTGTGTGTTCGCAGCAAGCACACATATTTTAAATTAAATATCAGAAAATAAAGCAACCTTCTTACAAGGTTGGGATACACCAGCAAGTCCAAGCTGCAATGTATAAATCAGTAGCAGTGGAATGTGAAACATTGTCGTGAAACATTGTCGAAGATCTGAAAAATGTTTTATTCAATAAGCACAACACGAAACAATGAAACAGGAAATGAAAGTCCAAGCCAATAAAGCATTCTCCCCACTGTACCTATCGTTCAATGGAGTTTTATATACTTTTATAAACTTTGTGACTTCCCCCTCAAAATGTCTATACATCCAATGTCAAAATACACAATAACATATGTACAAGGAGATGTAAATATGTTTGGTAGACTAGATTTATGTAAAGACTATTTTGGACAATTTTTTAATAATGAAAACTTCACTACCTGGTAGTCATGCCAAAATAGCAATGATAGTTTAGGTAATAAATAACATTTCACAGCAAAATTATAATATTTTTTCATACCTTAGTAAACTGCTTGCCAAATTATGGGATGATGATATACTGTAATTATCTCCAAAAATCTCTTGGATCTATTGAATACTATACATCTCCCTACAATAACTGAATAGCAATATCAGCATTTATTGGGATCCTATTTCATATCAGTATAAGTTGTTGCATACCTTTTTTTTTGCTAGCTATTCATCTACATTCTGTCAAGGCAAGTAAACAGTGATGCTGACTAAGAATGCCAGAACTGTATTGCGTTTACTTAAAGGCAAGCATTTTGGTTGGGTTCATTGTTTGCCCTTATCACCAACTTGAATAAGCAAGTTGTTGCTATCTTACTTATGTTTATGTGACATAAAAGATGGCAGTAAGAATTGCCACCATTGTTAAAGCTAGCAACATGGCACCAGCAATATTGCAGCCATGTTATGTCTTGGCAGGTAGTAACCTTCCTCCTCTAGTATAGTAAATTAGTAGTCAATAGTGGCCCTTCATGAAGCTTAAGTCTCACATACGTCCAGTATTAATTTCAGTCTTACTTCAGGTCAGGGGTGGATTTCAGCCGGTACGCACCAGTATGCATGTACCCGATCATGAAATTTAGCGTGCCTTCCCATATCTGAACTTCCGGAGGCCCCATACCAGAATGCTTCCTCCCTTGGCCTGCCCCACCTGCTCACTCCCCCCGCCCTCCCAGTTGCTGGCTGTCTCTCTCTCTCTCTCCCTCTCTCCCTCTCCCTCCCTCCCTCTCTCTCTCTCTCTCTCTCTCTCTCTCTCTCTCACACACACACACACACACACCACATGTGTAAGGGGGACTGGATCAGCTGTGAGATTGGCAAAGAAGCCTCTGTTTCTCTGCTGCTGTGGCTCGCAGAGAAGGAGGCAGGGATGGTGGCTGGTGCTCACCCCCTTGCCACTTTCCCGGCCAGCCACCCACCTAAGCAGGGCAAGCAGGGCTGCAGCCGGTAGGCCACAGGGGCAGCAGTGGTGAGCGGTAAGTGAAGAGAGAGCCTCCTTCCTCCGTGAGTGCGGCCAGGGAGAAATAAGGGGGAGAGAGGGAAGAGAAGGCCGTCCCTAGCAGAAGCTCAGCTTTCTCCTCCCTCTCTCCCCCTGATTTCTCTCTGGCCATGCTCATGGAGGAAAGAGGCAGCGATGCTGGCTGGCACTATCTTCACTTACTGCTTGCCACCGCCACCCCTGCGGGCCTCCGGCTGCAGCCTTGCCTAGCTGGGTGGCTGGCCAGGAAAGTGGCATGGGGGAAAGCGCCGGCCATCATCCCTGCCTCCTTCCTCTGCAAGCCACAGCAGCGGAGAAACAGAGGCTTTTTTGCCAGCCTCCCTGTTGATCCAGTCCCCCTTACACATGCACCTTGCATTGCAGCAAGCGTGGTGTGTGTGTGTGTGTGTGTGAGAGAGAGAGAGAGAGAGGGAGGGAGAGAGGGAGAGAGGGAGAGGGAAAGATGTGTGCCTTCCATGGGGTACCCAACACCTTTGGACACCGACCAGGTCACCCACCAAGCGGCAGAGAAATCTGGCTTAGGCAAAAGGAAAAAAAACTGTTTGAAATTAGCCCTCTCTGCTGCTCTGCTAAAAAGGCAGAAACCAAGGCCAAGAGATAACAGGACAACTAACCATATTTGGTTAACCCCCAGAGTGGTAAGAGGCTAATTGGGAGCTCTGTGAATTGGCTTGTAGGACACAGAATGCAGTGATCGTAGGATTTATTGGGTTTTAGTTCATAGAATATATCTATGAATATAATTGGAAGGAGTGTGTGTGTGTGAGAGAGAGAGAGAGAGAAAGAGAGGGGGAAAAGAAGGAAGGAAGGAAGGAAGGAAGAAAGGAAGGAAGGAAGGAAAAAAATAAAGCAATGAAGGAATGGAGGGTGAGAGAAAAAAAAGAGAGAGAAAGATAGAAAGAGAGAGAGAGAGAGAGGTAGGGAGAAGCCAATGTCGCGATGACACGACCTGCAATCTCAAAGTCCCGAGATCGCAGTCGATACTTTTGCCACTGGACAGTCCTTATGGACCTAAACCATCCCGCAGAGACGGTGATCGGGAATAATACGTCTTGCTGATCTCAGGGACTCTGCAAAGTCCCTGATTGGTCCAAGAGAAATTCTTCTACGTGGCAACAAAAGCGCAGCGACAAGTTGATGAAGTTGGGACAGCTCCAGAATGGAAGGAAATAGAAAGAAAAAGTGTGTACAGCTGGTGAGGAAACTTTACTGTTTTAAAGGAGACTGCTAGAAAAAAACCTTAAAGCTAAATTAAATTTGAGAACAGAAGAAATAAGTGACAAAATTAAGCTACATTGGATTGCATTGGACAGTGTGTTATCTTTCTTTTTAAATGTTATTTTATGGATGGAATTTGCACAAAGCTTTTTAAAGTGAACGGATTAGTTTTTCTTCTACTACTTTTTTATTTTTGTAACCTATGGATTAAAATTCTTTTTTCCATTTCTATAAGAGTTATTTTTCCTTCTTTCTATTTTGTTCCATTTAAGAATTTTATTTTTTTAAAAAACCTGGAATACAAAAAAGATACAAAAGAAGTACAAAGAGGGCTGTAACATTAGAAGGAAAGGAAGCAACATTGCCACTTGGGGGCTGGAGGTTTGAGCCTTGGAAACATCATACTTTCACTTCTCTCTTTGCTCATTCTGACTTGCGTTTTATGATCTTGCAGCTTGTTTACAGAGAGTGATAAGAAGAGCATGGGGTGTTTATGCTGGTGTTCTTTTGAACTTTATTGCCAGCTGGAGAAAAGTGAAACAAGGTCTTATTGTGAGAGATTATAAATGAATTTGTGCTTAATCTAATAAAAAGCCTTGAAAGCCAGAGTGGCAGTGTTTACCAGTTGGAAGAATGCCACATCAACATCAAAAAGATACTTTAACATTGCAAGAGATAATGTTTGAAATTCAAAAATTATTAGAAGTGTCAGAGAGAATTGAGGAGAAACTGGAAAATCTAGAGCATATAACAGCAAAATGGAGAATCTCAATTGGAAAAAGTGGAGGTTAGAGTCCTAAAAATTGAAGAGAAAAACGAGCACAAAGCTAAGAAATTTGTTGACATCTACAGTGAATGGAATGTGGTTGGAAATGCAGAGAGTGGAATATGGAAAGGGGAGCTAGATGGCCAGGAACTCTACCCCAGATGGCAAGGTACAGAAGAAGAGAAAGAGAAGAATTGATGGATTTAATGAGAGAAATCTTATCAGAAGCACCATTGATGACCAAAGATATGCTAAGCAAGAGCATTGTTAAGTGAGTTTTACCACATTTTCCAAGTTGGCCAGGACCACTGTCACACGCCCACCAAGTCACTCCCACCCGGTCACATGATCACTGAGCCACTCCCACAAAAAAGGCCACACCTACAGAATAGGTTCTAAAAATTTTTGAAACCCACCACTGCTTCAGGTCTAAAATCGAAAGTACTGGAACTGAAAATTCATTGTTTACATTTAAATACAAGAAAAGAATATGAAAAGTAGCCTATGGTATATTTAAGGGCAAATTCAGTTTACCCATTATGTTTGATTAATTATTGATGAACTTGTTTATTGGTTAAAAGCTCAACACACCATGTGGGAGTGAATGTTTTAGAATCAAGCCTAAGACATAAATGTTATTCATTTTTAAGAAGCTTTGATCACTTTGGCTTTGGAACAACCATGCCCTTTATCTATTTCTTGAAAAGACTAGAAATATTAACCAGTTTCCTAGCTTCTTTAAGGTCATAGCCATGTCAGAAGAAAAAAAGAAAATAATTCAGTTTAGTCAAAATGCTGCTACCAATTTCTCAATGATTTTGCATGAATTTGCTCTTAGGAGCAGCATGATAACCCAATATACAGTACTAGAAAACAAATGAAATAGTAAAATGATGAAAATATTCAGGTAATTAACAACTTTCTTGTGTAATTTCAGTTATCCTCTAGATAAATTTTCCTGAAATCATTTAAACTATACTTTATAGCACAAATAAGGCATATAAATCTCACTGTTGTTCAAACCTACTTTGGCTATCTTAGTCATGCATTTTGTTGTATGGTTTTCATGTGTTTTTTATTGTTCTTAACTGACTGCATTGTTTTGTGTTTAATCTTTTTTTAAATTGTTAACAGCCCAGTCATATATTTGAGGTGGCAAGAAATACCCCCCCCCCAAAAAAACTTAGTAGTTTAAATAATAGTAATATTTCTAGGTTTTTCTTTTTCTCTGCATATAGGTAAATAGTTTCTAGTGAAGCTCATTAAAACTGATATATAAATCTGAAACTGAATAAAAGGAAATAAGATAAATCTTCAATATGCAATTGTTGCAGTAAAATGAATGCAATCAGCAACATATGGCAATATCTTAGCAGTATGAAATATAGACACAACAGCCAGTACAGAAAATCAATGTATCCAAGATTTATTCAATATATCCAAGAGCTAAATATATAGAATATAGTTCAAATGTGAATAAGATTTGGTCACAGTCAAAATGATCTAGTCTGGGAATATTTGTTTCAGATTTTCATTTCCCTGGGACAGAAAGGATACGTCTAAACACATTCTGCTCTGATATTCAGCCTCAATGAAACCCAATCCAAACTGGTTTTTCTGGAATTTCAAGGTGCTTCAAGAGCAGCAGCTAGCACGCACAGTATTTTTTTTATTTCTTACACTAAAAATTAATATATATTCTGTCATTCTTTTATTAAAAAATTCAAAGAAGATTAACTATAATATTTCATTTGTTTTAACTGATAGATTCCAACTGGTTTCTTCTTGTAGTTTTTCTTCTTGTGGTTTGTTGTAATTTGATGCCTTACTATTTTTTTTTAACTTTCTCCTTGAATGTGAATGGTGGCATAGTAAAAATTATAAACAAATTTGTATTTACACTTGGCAAAAGCTTGAGGCACCTTCAGACACCAGGGGCACAGGAATTAAAAAATGGCAAAAACTTGAGGCACTTTAAAAATGTAGTTTCAAATAATTTCATTGGTTACACTAAATCTTACCAAAAACATTTTCACCTAGATTTGTCAGAGTTTTTAACATTATTCCAATGTTTGCTGATACTTTTGGAAATCAACATCAATAGAATCAAATTACGTACATTGGAAGTAAAATACAAGTGTGAATTTCAACAGCACATCCAATCTCATTTTGACTAGGAAGAATCATGAAGGATGATGCTAATGAAGGCTACCAGTACTACAAGGCTTCATGGGTATATACAATCTACATATACAAAGTCAGTTTGGCCTAAATAACAGATGACCTTTCAGGAAACAATATTGGCCCAAAATGTTGGGCTAGACAAGCTTTTGAGATCTTTTTATTTTCTTTTGCTACCATGCTACAAAATCAAGTATTCATTTTTAAATGATTAAATAGAGCTTAATAAATTCAGAATTCATTATATGATACTACATGATGAAACTTGTTAAAGGAAATGGCAACTATTACATTTAACATAGTTAGCAATGACATCTAATGTTACATGAGCAAACTTCTGCTTAGGCAATGGAATTTTCCCTTTCATTTCCCCTTCAAAAAGTGCTCTGGAAGATCATCCAAACATATGGATTTCATTTGGGAGAACACAGAAGGCTGCAGGGAGAAGAGAATCTATTCTGCTGATGGATGTTATTCTTTTGGTGGAAAGACTTTATTGGATGTTTCCTTCTTTCACATTATTGGTGGGGAACTCTTATTAATTTAGATATGAAATAAAGATTATGCACTATATTTTTCATCATTTCCAAATATGAAGCAAATGACAAAAATTATGGCAACAGCCTACAAAAGAATTTCTCCAGAGTAATTCTATGTGTTCTGTTAAACTGTCCTGGAGTTGACGGTTTATGTAGGTTGAAGACTTTAGCTATGTTCTCTGACCATAAAGTTTTGATTGAAAGCTGACATATCTGCCCTTCTGATTGTTCAAATCCAACTGAGTTTAATATTTTTCATTTGAAAATGAATGCCTGGTGAGTCTTGTGTTGCCAAATCAACATTTAAAAAGAGACTGAAAGGACAACTGCAACATTTGTTTTATAGAGTGTGAGAAAAGCTTAACTTTTTTAAAAAAAAATAGGCACCTATCATAATTTACAAAGTGCTATATTCTGGATAAAGGAAAGTGCTATATTCTGGATAAAGGACAGTCTTTTAAAATAAGGGATACCTTTAAAATAATGGACATCTGGCAGATGTAGGTAAGCCAAAGGTTTTCTTTGAAATAAAATTTAGCATAGAAAGAAAATTGGACAACATTCAGTTAACACATGGTTCTAATAAAACACATGATACCAGCATAATACAAAGTTCTTGATTGCAACAAGACTTCTATAGAGTGAATTTCCAATAAATGCTAAATCTTCCAGGGAATTGAGATAAAGGAGCTAAGTAAAGTTGTGCAAGACTACAAATCTTGCATACTGATGTATAGGGGGGAAAAGTATGCACTCTACTCTTGAGGTATTATTATCTTGAATAAGGGACAATTCTAGAAAAATCCCAGATAAGAAAGTCCTTCTAAATATAATCAATGAAATGCTACAGGGTGACACCAGCATGTAAATCCAGGAAATCAGAAAAAGATGCACGTGAAAGAGGAGGATTGAAATTACCTAACTTAAAATTATACTATGACGCAGTGGCATTATCTGCAATTAGTGATTGGATTCATCTAACTAACGACAGAATTTTGAATATCGAGGGATATGACTTGTTATATGGTTGGCATGCTTACTTGTTATTTAACAAAAAAACGGATAAGAAATTTAAAAATCACATCTTAAGAAATGCTTTATTGCGGGTTTGGAAAAAATATCAACATAAATTAAATGATAAAGTGCCCATGTGGGCAATTCCTAGACATGCAATTGAAAATATGAATGTAGAACAAAAACATGATAGAACCACCTATAGACAACTTCTTATCTCAGAAAGAGGGGTGATGGAACTAAAATCTTTAGAGGTACTTAAAGAAGAGAAGGTAGTTCAAACGTGGTTTCAGTATGGTCAACTACAGGCTAGGTGGAAAATAGATCAAAAAATTGGCTTTGTAAAAGTTGAGGATAATTTGTTTAAACAAATAAGAGATCAAAGCTCAATGCATATAAAGAGGATATATAATGTATTAGTACAGATGGATTCTGAAACGGAACTGATTAAGGATTGTATGATAAAATGGGCTCAGAATATTGAGGAACCAATAATGCTTGAAACATGGGAAAGAATCTGGGTAAGAAATGTGAAATTTACACAAGCACAAAACTTGAGAGAAAATTTTTATAAGATGTTTTATAGATGGCACCTAGATCCTAAAAAGCTTGCCTCTATGTATCCAAATGTTCAACCTAAATGTTGGAGATGTGGTTCTTGTGATGCTACATATTTTCATATATGGTGCACATGTCGTAATGTCAAGGCATTTTGGATAAAAATATGGTGGATCCTGCAAAACATCTTTAAAAGAAGGATAAAATTTACCCCCCAGTTGTTTTTACTGGGTATATGTATTGATTTTACAGCAGCAGAGACTAATTTGGTTCTGTATTTAATAACGGCAGCAAGACTCTTGGTGGCGCAGTATTGGAAGAAGAAAGATTTACCTACAATTCAAGAATGGACTTTGAAAGTTATGAACTTAGCCGAAATGGCCAAAATCTCAGCATATCTCAAAGAACATTCAAACGAGAGATATAAACGAGACTGGAAAAAATGGATTGATTACATAAAAAGTAAATATGGGACTAAGAAACTCCAGATAGCTTATGCTTAGTATCAGTAATAATTTAAATTGTTTAAAATTTGGGTAACAGTAAGAAGCTGAGTTCAATGTAGAGATATTTTAGACTGTGATTGTTCAAAAGTTATACCACGTATGGTCTTTGGGAAGTCGGGGGGAGGGAAAGGAGGTGGGGATTTAGGGGGAGGGGGGAGGGGGGAAATACAATATGTGTTAAATTCCATGATTGTATTTGTATACTGTGGCTTTTCAATGTTAGTGCGAAAATAGAACAAACCGAATATACTGGAAGGTAATAGATACCGAAGGAAAGAGTCGAGTGAAAGAAGAAGGAGGGTGGAGAGGGTGAGAGAGAGGAGGAGGAGAAGGGAGGGAGGGAATGGAGAGGGAGTGATAGGGTTAAGGTTAGAAAGAAGGGGAGGGGAAGTAGGCGTAGAGGGGTGTGTGAGAAGGAAGAATGAAAGTTGGAGGGGGTTGAAAGAGGGTGTATGGCGGGCCAAGGTGGTATACTGGGTTTGTATTGTAGAGGGCATTTTCTATATTCAATGTTATATGCCCTGATTAAGCACAGTGAATATGTGATTGTATAGAATGAAAACATAATAAAATATATATAAAGAAAAAAAAAGCAGCAGAATTTATACATATATAATTTTGTATAAAATTACAGCCAAGATGGTTTGAAAAATTCAAACAAACCCCATGAAGCTTCATGCTGGATTATAGTTAAATTGATTAAATTGATTAAAAAATAATATATAAATGGTTATATTACAGATTCTCTAACTTCAAAGAAGCTACAGGATTTTCATGAAATGTATTCATGAATTACACTAACTTGTAATTACGCTAACTCAAATCTTAGAGTAATGCTGTGCAGAAACTCTATTTCAGACTGTTTTTACATATTCAAGTAACACATCTAAAATATCTTGGTGTAATTGAACGTAAGAATTTGTATTACATTCTTGCTGATAGATTCCTTCGTCCTCCTGTTTTGTTTACTTTTAAAGCTGATTATTGTCAAATCAGTTGCACAGAATCAGAATATATAAACAATTGTACAAAAATAACTTCTAATAGGGGTCATTGTTTATGGCAAGGGTGAACTGGCATAACAAGGAAATAGAAGCAGTCATCTCTTTCCTATGGATAGAATTGCTCTTCTGTTCATGGAATGAAACACATTCAGAATTGGCTTAACAGAAGAGAAATTTCTCTTTACCTGCAGTCTCTTATACACCTTAAAAATCAGCTAAAAAGCCACAATGTCAATGATATTGTTGAAAAGCGCTAGAGGCGAAACCATGATGACTCATCTCTTTTGTATTTCATCTAATCTACTCCATAACTTCCATTCTCAGGTAAACCTCATATGAAATTGAGAGAATGTGATAAATCCTGCCTTCACATTCAGCTATGCCTTAAACAAGTAAAGATCTAACAGTTGAGATGTTATAATGATGAAGTAAGATTATAATTGGGTAATATTAAATACTATAGTTTTCAAAACAACATATTAAATAAGCAATTAGAGAAAATGGATCATTACATTGGAAAGGCTATTGAGGTTACTGAAACCAACCACTTCCTAATTTAGATTCCTTCTGGAATCTAAATTAAAACATCATTCACAAGTGGTTGTTCAGTCTCTGCATCACTATTCAATGATGAGTGTTTATTCACTACCTGAGCAAAAGAATCCATTGTCATAGACCATGGTAAGTAAAAAGCAAAACAAAACAACAACAAAAACTCTAATCGAGCGCGTGATGTGCTTTTTCTCATTTGTATACTTGTAAAACCTATGTATATGCACACACATGTACATACAGACAAATAATGGATGCTTAAAGACAAATTACTGAACATAAAAAAGCAAACATGAAAGCAATGCAGAAGCCAGAATAAAACAGGTGTGTATTTTATTATAGGAAGAAATTAAATATGGCTTTATGAATTAATTGTCTAGCAATTAGTAGAAAGGAAATATTTATAGCAAGACACATTACATGCTTTGATATGACTCATAACTTTCTTTAGCCCTGTGGTTCTGACATCTTAGTGATAGTTTTCCTTATGTGGAACAGCTTGCTCTAACTAGCCAGATTGCCCCCACCCTGTTATCTTGTCAGAAAGATGTAGAAAGGAAAGCATCTGGAGGCAAAAAGGATTAAACAATCCCTATTGGGTGGTGCAATTCAGAGAAGTTTTGTTAGGTTATGAATCCTTTTTAATATCATTGTTTGATGTGAGCTGTTCAGAAGTATTAGAATTAGACAATATAGAAGTGATAGAATATGAAGCAGTCAAATGTTTACCTTATATGCACATGCACATATTGAAGGAAGGTATTAATTTAAAGCAAGGTGATTTTCAGAAAGAAAAAGCAAGCTAAAATAAATGATTTACATAAAGATACTCATTGATTCTCTTCTAGGCTAAACATAGCTTCTAGGCTATGTTTAAATTTGCCCATTAGACTAGATTAATTGATAATTAAGAGTATTTTAATTTAAAAAATTTGTTTCATTTCATTTGTCTTGCACTTCTCTGGCACGTGGTGTAGGTTTTGCACTATGTCAGAAGGGAAAGTCTTATGTCTTTCATCTACCAAGAGAAGTCTATATGAGAATGATTAGTTAGGGCTATTACAAGATATGGTATTTTTTATGATAGCAAACATCAGAATGCTGCTTTATAATAAGGGTAGACGGACAAGTGTAGTTTGCAAGGGGACTAAATAAAATTATCTTTTCTCTGTGGGTCTGAATCCATTGCTTCCCAGAGATGATTTTAAATCAACCTGCCTGACAAAAGCTAATCACATATTGCAGTTTTTAGGTCTCTCTTTGGAGCGGTTCTGATGATTAAAGTTTGAAAATGTCAGCAGTCATCTTTAAGGAGAATATTTGGAATACTGATTTCAAAATCAGACTGAGCCTAGAATCCAGTCCCATGGTTCATAGATTTATTTTTAAAATTGATATATGCCTATCTTTTCTCGATTACAATGGGGGGGGGATCTTCACCTTGACCACATTGGACACACTAAAATCTACAGTCATGTGGGGACATTACAAGTGCCCATGTCAGGAACAGTTCTTTGAAGTCTCTAAGCCACATACTCCTCTGTGGCTCTTGTTACATGGAATTTCAGAAGACTTTTATGTAGTCCATGTTAAAGAACTATTCTGGTAGAGCACAAAAAAATTAAAATTAAGTGCAATAGAAAGCCTGTCAGGTGATAAGTGAGTAGACCTCAAGAACACTGGTGTTCATCCTCACTTTTGCAGCTATATGTATTGAATATAGTATGGACCATCAAGGCATGCTTGTGAAATTCACATAGGACATCTTAATGTTATCTGTTATCCATTCAAAAGACAAAATATGCTAGACAATTCAAGCATATAATTTTTAAAGTTTCAATACAGGTTTTCCCCCCTATCACAGGTACTTTCAAAAGTTTGCAAATTCAGGGGATTCTCAAAGCCCAAGAAGGCCAACACAAGCTTCCCTGGTCTTTAGGCAACCCATCCACAAGCACACACTTCCCAGATCTATTGCTGCTCTTCTTAGTAGTAGAAGCCTTCCACAGTCTCGGAACCTTAGACTGATTCTATTGGGTCTATACAGAATAACAGAAACTACCTTCCCTCTCACTCTAAGAACAACACCCCTCACACCTAGTTACTTTTCTGCTAGGTTTTTATGCTCAATGCTGGTTGAAAGAGGTCTTAAAGGGCAGAATGTGGCACTATGAGCTCAGGTGCTAGCTGATTGTCAGGCAGCTTGGCTTCTCAGAATAAAACTTATGATAACTGTTCAAAAATCTCAAGAAATTGTATTTCCATGGATGCATAATTAGGGTCCTTAATTGAAAATATTAAGAGACTGAAGCTAATCTTTTAATATGAAAATTTCAGTCACTCTAATTTGATTTTTCCACATATAAAGTGCATCTAAAAAGCATAAACTATTTTTAAAAAATCCTAATCATATGAAGACTTGCATCAAAAATGTGAAGATTTATTTTTTAATATAAAATTCCAGTGCAAATTGAAGCCCAAGTATATTGGATTAAAAAAAAGACACCACATCTTTTTGTATTTATATTTAGATCTGGTGACTATATATTTAGCTCTTTAGTAATATTGAAGTTGAAAAGATAAAAATTGCTTGTTCAACATTTGAAAGTTTTAGATGCATTCATTATTGGAAAACTGTCAACGTAATGCTAATTAAATATATATTTATTTGGAGACAAAACATGAGAAAGAGAAATAAAATTAATATTATCAGGGGAGTTTATTTCGATTGCCTCAGAAGCAGAAGATACAGATAAAGCCATTCTGTATTAGTTGACCAGTCTTTCAAAAAGGTGTGCAACTGTGATAATGGCAGATTTCAATTATTTCAATTGACATCTGCTGGGAATCTAACTCAGCTAAGAGTCAGAGGTCCAACAAATTCTTGTCCTCTCTTGTTGACAACTTCATTTGTCAGGAGGTAGATGATAAAAGTAGGACGCTTGCTATCTTGAATATAATCCTCATTAATAGGAAGAATTTAGTTGATGAAGTGAAGGTGACTGGTACCTTGCGTGAAGTGATTACATTATTCTTGAATGTGTGATAGCCAGAAAAGAGAAACAGAGAAGAGTCAGATCAACAAATTGGACTTTGTAAGAGGGGATTTGATGAACTCTAAAGGAAGATAGGTTAGATGCAAACAATCCTAAAGGAGTAAATTATCCACAAACAATTGGAAATTCTGTGAAATGGGGTGTAGAAGGGTCAATAACAAAGACTTTCAACAAAAGGAGAAATCTAAAGAAGCCACTACGGGTAGCTGTCAAAAACAAACAAAACAAACAAAAAAGAATATATGTAGAGTATCCCAAGCATCAGGCTCCATGGAAAATTTATTAACTGGATGCTATTTTCTTCCAAACATTTCCTTATCCATTTTATGCATGAACTTTGAACATTCTTAAATACAGTAATATAAACCTATTGTGACTGACCTGAGAGAGACCTATTGTACACTCTCTATATCCAAAAAAACAGGGACATAATCAGAGAATACAAACTCCTGAAAAACTGTAGGAATTCCTCATTATTTTTCCTTAATAGCATAGTAAAATAGAGGATATAGTAAATGGACTCACAATTATATGGACTCACAATTGACTTTATTATCATACTCAAAGATAGCATGTTAATAACTGCACTTTAGTTTGTACAGGGATGTGGTGGCTCGGTGTCGAGACACTGGGCTTGTTGATTAGAAAGTTTGGCAATTCCACGGTTGGAATCCCTAGCACCGCGTAATGGAGTGAACTTTGGTTACTTGTCCCAGCTTCTGCCAACCTAGCAGTTCGAAAGCATGTAAAAATGCAAATAGAGGAAACACTTTTGGTGGGAAGATAACAGTGTTCCGTGCGCATTCGGTGTTTAGTCATGTTGGCCACATGACCACGGAGACATCTTGGGACTGTGCTGTCTCTTTGGCTTTGAAACGGAGATGAGCACCGCTCCCTAGAGTCGGGAACGACTAGCACATATATGTGAGGGGAACCTTTACCTTAATTTGTACAGAACTACAGATCTCATTCTTATCAGTGACATGTATAGATTGTTTAGGAATATTTGCTCAATTACATAACTCTAGCAGCATTAGGTAATACTTTAGAAAAGAGGCAGAGAAATCTTGAGCAATGGACTAAAATTAATAGACTGAAATTTAGTGAGAGAAATACACTTAGGTAGGAAAAATGAATAGTACACATATAAGGTAGAAAATATCTGGTTTGGCCATAGTGTATACAAAGAAATTATGGTTGTTCATGTTTAGCACAAATTAAACATAATCAGCAGTATGGTACAGTGGCTAAAAAGGCAAAGGATCCAGATTAAGGATATCACTTTTCCACTCTAAGGTAAGGGTAACAGTTCCCCTCGCACATATGTGCTAGTTGTTCCCAACTCTAGGGGGTGTTGCTCATCTTCATTTCAAAGCTGAAGAGCCAACGCCATCCGAAGACATCTCCGTGGTCATGTGGCTGGCATGACTAAACGCCAATGGTGCACGAAACAGTGTTACCTTCCCACCAAATTGGTTCCTATTTTTTCTACTTGCATTTTTACATACTTTCAAACTGCTAGGTTGGCAGAAGCTGGGACAAGTGACGGGAGCTCACTCCGTTACACTGCACTAGGGATTCAAACCACCAAACTGCCTTCTGGTCAACAAGCTCAGCGTCTTAGCCACTGAGCCACCATGTCCCTTTCCACTCTACTCTGATGTAATTAGGGCCCACATGCAATATTTTGTTCAGTTCCAGGCACCATAGTTGAAAAGGTTTTAGGATTAACAGTTACTCAGGTTTTACTGAACGTTACTGTCAGATGTGATTATCTCAGCTATAAATTTATCATGTCTAATAATGAAATCACAAATGACAACTTCATTTGATTCTTTTTTATGCAAAAAAATCCATAAGAGGTCATCAATAAATATATTGTTTTTAATTGATACGTTATCTGATTATTTTATAGTTTCATCTGTTTGTAAGTCACCCAGAGTCATGTATATGAGAAGTGCTGTTATAAAAATTGGATAAATAAGATGGCAAGGACTAGTTGGAACAAGTTCAGAATGTACTAAAAAGATGAAAGATCCGTAAATCAAGAACTATAAAGAACATACATGTAAAGCATCTGTGTATGCTTAGCCTAAGAATAGACCTGAGGGAAGATCTGATACCAGTCTTCAGATATCTGAATAGTTGTAACACAGAAAAGGGAATGGACTTATTCTCTATAACCCCAGAATGAAAGACAAGAGACCATGAGTTAAAACAAGGAAAGTACCCATTACATCAAGATTTTTACATCATCAATTTTGCAACAGCTTTTTCTTTTTAGCCCCAAAATAGACAGAATTTCATCAATATACTGTATACTATGCTTTAGTTTAACATCATGATAAATCATGCTTTCTTTAACACCATGAAAAATTATGCTCTTTGTTTGGTCTCGGGGTTAAGGCATTAGGCTAGAAAGTGGTCTTTCTAGCCTAGTGCCTTGAAGGGAATTGAAGTCCCACCTTAACCATGAAAACTGGCTGGATGACATTGAGCCAGTCACTCTCTCTCAACTGAACCCATCTTGCAGAGTTGTTGTTGAGGGCAATATAGGAGGAGGCAGGTGTGTTTGATATTTTCACCACCTTGAGCTATTTGTAAAAATAATAAAGGTGAATAATGAGTGGCATGGAGATGTGAGTGGCAAGATGGCCTAGTGTTGAAGAAGCTTTCCTCCTGTTCAGGAGGAATCCTAATCCTAGGTAGCGGCAGATGTTTCTCTCCAAAGCATAAAAAAATACCTGCTGCAAACTCTATGTGGCATCAGGAAGGGCATATGACCAATAGCAATAGCAGTAGACTTATATACCACTTCATAGGCCTTTCAGGCCTCTCTAAGCGGTTTACAGAGAGTCAGCATATTGCCCCCAACAATCTGGGTCCTCATTTTACCCACCTCGGAAGGATGGAAGGCTGAGTCAACCCTGAGCCGGTGAGATTTGAACCGCTGACCTGCTGATCTAGCAGTAGCCTGCAGTGCTGCATTTAACCACTGCGCCACCTTGGCTCAGACCAGTACATGCTCACCTCCATCCAGCTGCTCCGACTCTACCCCAACGTATGGGATTACAGGGTTGTAAAAAGGGAGTTTTAATACAGGCAATAAATAAATAAAATTGTAAAATAAACCACAACTTATTTATTTACTAATTAGTTATTAGATAAATAAAGTGATGCTGCTTTCCCCACAGGAGCTCAAGGTGAGTTATATAGATACACACACACACACACACACACACACACACACACACACACACACACAATGTTACACATGGAGCTTCAATAGTAAGGAACTCCTGGTCCTAGTTCCAGTGTAACCACTATTCAATACTGGGATTATACATTATGAGGCATAAAAGAATGCAAAAATATGGTTTAGTGAAATATATGCACAAGCAACATAGAGAGAAGAGAAAAGGAAAAAGGAAAAAGCATGATTACAGACTGTATTAAACTCACAATGTTCTATCCAATTATGTTTAATATATCTTCTTTTCCTAGCCTTCAACCAGCCTATACCAAACTGTTTTCTAGGTAGAGTTATATGGTAGGAAGAAGAGGGAGAGAACAAAAGGAAGTTCCTTTGTGTTTGCTCTTAGAAATACTGAAGATTAAAAAGTCAATTAGATTAACTGGATAGAGATTTGCCTAAATAAATTCTTGAGTTATACACTAATACAGGAAATCAAAGTAGATATAATTTAAATAAAAATCATGATTTAAATCACTAGTTGGAAAGGTAGAAGTATTTAATCACAATGTATTTATCTGCCAGAAAGAACCTATGACTTTAATTTGTTGTCAGAATTCATTTTCCTTCTTTGCTACAGTCTGATTTCATTTCTTCAGAATTCAGAGACAATTTTATTTTTAAAAGATACATGAAATATGAAGAAATTTGTTATTTTTCACATTAATTTTCATTTTAAAAATTGGAATATGAACTTAGTGCAAATAAAGCAGATACATGTAAAGTCAACCCAACTTCAGTTAAATGTTGTGGATGTTTGTAAAAAAAATCTTTTATTATGTGCTAGGAGAACCACCATAAATAATATTTAATTCTGTGCTTTTAGAATGAAGTCAGATATCAGGTCTATTAACTTACAGTAGTTCTTAATACCATAATAACAAACAACTCACTTAGAAACTATATCCTTGATTATATCTTTTAAGTTATGTCCACTTGTTTTTACAAAATATTGAAATAAAAAATTAAAATATGATTTCAACTTAAAACATTAATTTAAATTAAAGTATATTTTTATTATTTTTTAAATTAATCATCATTTTTTATGTCTGGCAGGAAACATTTTTTCTTTCTTATCAGTTAACTTTAGCTTGCAGTAAGAAACATTGAGGGCAGATATGATAATGGTTTACACAATCTAAAATAGCAGAACTTGCAAGTACTTAAAATTTAAAAAAATGAGATTCCGATTGTGTGTAACAAAAATATTTGAAAATAAAAGTTGTTGTAAAAAACATTACAATAATCTGCCTAGAACAGTGATGGATTTTTCTTATTAGATGTTTTGAAAGGGAGTCTAAATGACTACATGTTAGAAAAGGACCAGCAGATTCCTATGCTGAACAGGGAGGATGTAGTATTGGACTGAAGTTTGCCAAGCCTTTTATTCTATAAAAATATATATTCACATTCCTATTACGGTATTGAGGTAATATAGGAGTGTTTCTCTATTTCCTAAAATATACATAATTAATATTCTATTTGACATTTTAATTAACATTTTTTATTCTTTGTTTTCCTCAAGGACTTAATTCATATGTGTAACACAACAGTTTAGCCAAGTGTCACTTTCTGAAAGTGAATTGAGTTACTGATACTACAGGATAACAGCATCTTATTTTGCTATATTTCTATGACCAATATGACACATATTTACATATGTGATGCATATACAAACAACCTTATTATTTAAATTCAGCACAGGAATTCCTTTATATCCTCATCTAAAATTCACTCCTGTCTTAATGCCTTGCTTATATTTCAAGCTATTCATTTCACTACATTAGAATCAAATGCATTTTCACTTTTATGTGCAAAAAATCATAAAGATAAAAATCTATCCTAGTTACAGCAAGCAAACATGAAAACAAACTGGTAATGATGATAGTTTGCAAGTGGCTGTGACAATGTATTTTCATACTGAAAAATATTTAAATGCTATATATTATCAGAAAGATATGGGACCTTGTAGATAGAAGCAGCTTTTTGTAAATAGGTAAAGGAAGTTTTTAAATGAGAAGGAGATGCCTTTTCTGTATCTGTTGAACTATTGGAAATATTTTCTTTGATGAAAAACCATGCATTTGAAACTCACAGGGTAATGGCTTGTTATCAAGTCATTCATGAGCTAATAGCATATCTTCTCTTGTGTAGTAAAGCCTCTGGGCTTACACTGTTGCTATGTTTTATCTTCATAGATTTCACCATGGTAACTATTTGAAACCACATTCCATTGCAGTATCAACCATGAGAATGCAACATCCTTGAAAAAAGTGGTTGCAGCAGCATAGACGGATACTTCACGTGAACAGTACATTTTTTAACAACCATTATGCCACTTCAGTGACCATAAAGTCATTATTTCAGAGAAAAGTTTTCACACACCCCAATAATAATCTACTCTTGATTAAATTATTAAACATAACCCAATTTCTAATGAAAACAAGGAAATTCAATCAATATCAATATGATTAAGCCATCCAGAGTCACTTTAATAGTAAAATGAGTGGCACATACATTTATTACATTTTTAAAAAAACAGTTCAATTATTTTCTAGCCTAGCTGTTTCTGTATCCCTGATGATAAAAAATATAACAAGGAAGACTATAATAGTTTTACTCTACCCAACTAGTTCGTGATTATGGTTAATGGCTTTTCAAAAATACTATCACTTAAAAATTAGTCTTTCTGAGATTTCCATAACCCATTGACTGGACTAGTTTTGCATACACAAAGGCGGTTTTATCTCAGCTATGTCTAAAGCCTATGTCAGATAGGTAAGATAGACATACTTTCAGAATCAAAGGAATGATGATTTCACCAACAAAATTATCAAATTAAGCTATAATTTTCTCCATTACTCCACCTTTCTCCTCATCCAAAGAAAAATACTTATCTGTGACTGATGATGTATCAACATTTAATTACAATAATTAAGTACAGATTTTAAATGTTGTTTTGCTTTGAAGAAAGAGGCTTTCTAATACACATTTGTCTTGGAAAGACAAATATAATCTAATATTATAACTATAATAACAATTTAAAGATGGTTGCAAATAAATATTATGCATTTATTGCCAGAATATGAATTTTCAGATTACAGTCTAAATTTGCATGTATATTTCTAAGGCACGGAATAAGTCAGAACAAACATATGTCTTTTCCTTCTAAAACAAAAGCTTATCTTTTGTGCTCTCTTTTAATGCAAGTGCATGTTTTAAATGTGCTTCATTTCAATCTTTAAAACAGAATTAAACTGAATTCAACTCCATGTATTCTATATTCTCCTTTTTTTCCCTCCCCCTTTCTTTTCAGGTTAGCAGTTTATTTCTGCATTAATCACCCTGACAGAAGCAAGGCAACTCAATTTTCTGCTTCTGTAGGTAGGCACATCACTTTCTGTACAGCACTAGGCATGAAAAGGGCTGCAGCTAAGCTTTGGTTACTGGTGTAATTGAAATGCTATCCACACTATAGGGTGCATTAAAGTC